>NW_003852510.1:281156-304917 GCF_000181295.1 Otolemur garnettii
CGCAGCTTCGGAACCCCACAGCTCCCATTCCAGTGGGAGAGACAGACTTACAAATAGATAATGACCATGCAGTGAGCTAAGGACTCTCAAGAGCAGATGATCAGGCTGTCGTGCAAACTCACAAGGAGTGACCAACAGTGGGAGAGGAGAGCAAGGGGCCCAAGAGTGCAGGGAAAGCCTCCACAGGGGATAAAAGAGCAGTGGAGTGCTGTGAAATGTGCACACACCTGACAGCCACGTCACACTCCAGAGCCTAGGTAGGACAGAATGGAGCTGCTGGTTCTGGGCAGGGGGAGGGAGGAGGTTTGGGATTCTAGAATAGCAGTAGTCAACCCAGGCAGTTACTGGAGCTGTTAGGGCTCAGATCAGCTCTGGGATGCATGATCCAAACACAGAAAGGATGAGTGATTCTCATCCTGGTTTATCATGACAGTTATCTAAGGAGTTTAGAAAATACTGATGCCTGGGACCTACCTCCAGAGAGTCTGATCTCATGGTTCTGAGGTGGGGCCTGGGCATTAGCATATTATATTTTAAAAGCACCCCTGTGTACTATGATTCTAATGCATAACTGTGCTAGAGAACCACCATCCTAAATTATTTGCATTCTGGAGGTCCTCCCAGGCCCATCCCTTCAAGAGTGGACAGGCTTCTTGCAATAGCAAATGTGCTGAGGCTCTGGAACTCAGCACCCCTTCCTTACAAAATTAATCCCCAGGGCGGCACCTGTGGCTCAAAGGAGTAGAGCACTGGCCCCATATACCCGAGGTGGCGGGTTCAAACCCGACCCCAGCCAACAACTGCAAAAAAAAAAAAAAAAAAAAAAAAAATTAAACCCCAGACCCAATTCCATATTTAGGAATTACTCTAAGATGCACACATGGGTTTATAGGCATCAGCCAAACCCAATGGGCACCACTGTCTTTTCTCTGAAGTGACATATTGAATTTAATAAAGGAGTTATGATATTCAGAGTTATTTAGGGTTTTAAGCTTTAGGGGTTTTGTGGGAAATGGTCTGTAAGGGATTTGGAAGGATTCTTCTTCAACACTTCTCATTCAGTTTTGGAACCAAATAATCAAGCATTTATAAATAGCAGAAGAAGAAATTGAAAGAGGGTTTAATCCAAGAATTCTGTGTCTCATATGAACCACATCTTGTAGTAAGAATTACGCCTTTTCATTTCATACCCAGTTAACAAATATGATTTGTGAGTCCCTAATAAGTTCAGGTCACTGGGCTAAAAGAGGTTACCAAATGTCTTCATTTAACAAAGTCCAGCTGAGCTCCTACTTGTGCCAGTGCTGTGCCCGGGCTGTCATACGAAGATTAATGTACAAGAGTGTCAGGCCTAAAAGAGCTTACAGTTTGTCAGGAGACTTCAAACAAGTGAGCCAACACAATGATGCTGCCATCTTAGAAATAGTCCTGAAATTCATGGAGGTTACAGTCTTGTTAGGAAGATGAAACATAAACCTGTTAGCATTAAAAAAACATGTGGAGACGGTAACAGAAGGATGCAATTGACAACGGAATTATACTGACTGTAAAAATTCATTAAAAGAGATCATTATGCATTGGGGGCAATCCAAGTGACTTCCTTTTGGAGGTAGGTTTGGAGCCAAATCTTGAAGGGTGAATTACTTTTTTTTTAATTTATAGGAAAGGTTTTTACTTCCTATAAAGAGTCTTTGTGTCAATTGGAAGTGAGTGGAAAGAGAAGTTATGGAGGCAGATGGAGAAAAAAATTTTTTTTCTTATATCAGAATCCAGTCCTTCAGGCCTGAAGGTACTCTTACAACCCACTTTGTTTGGGGCCACTCCATGTGCCAAGTCTCCTGCCACACAGTGTCGAAAGGAATCAGACGCAGCTTCGGAACCCCACAGCTCCCATTCCAGTGGGAGAGACAGACTTACAAATAGATAATGACCATGCAGTGAGCTAAGGACTCTCAAGAGCAGATGATCAGGCTGTCGTGCAAACTCACAAGGAGTGACCAACAGTGGGAGAGGAGAGCAAGGGGCCCAAGAGTGCAGGGAAAGCCTCCACAGGGGATAAAAGAGCAGTGGAGTGCTGTGAAATGTGCACACACCTGACAGCCACGTCACACTCCAGAGCCTAGGTAGGACAGAATGGAGCTGCTGGTTCTGGGCAGGGGGAGGGAGGAGGTTTGGGATTCTAGAATAGCAGTAGTCAACCCAGGCAGTTACTGGAGCTGTTAGGGCTCAGATCAGCTCTGGGATGCATGATCCAAACACAGAAAGGATGAGTGATTCTCATCCTGGTTTATCATGACAGTTATCTAAGGAGTTTAGAAAATACTGATGCCTGGGACCTACCTCCAGAGAGTCTGATCTCATGGTTCTGAGGTGGGGCCTGGGCATTAGCATATTATATTTTAAAAGCACCCCTGTGTACTATGATTCTAATGCATAACTGTGCTAGAGAACCACCATCCTAAATTATTTGCATTCTGGAGGTCCTCCCAGGCCCATCCCTTCAAGAGTGGACAGGCTTCTTGCAATAGCAAATGTGCTGAGGCTCTGGAACTCAGCACCCCTGGCTTTAAGCCCTGATGTGGCCATTTAGTGATCTTGGGCAAGTTCCTAAACAGCCTAAAATTTACAAATCCTTAATTTGCAAAATGTGGACAATGACAATACTTCCTGATCAGATTATTGTGAAGTTTACAAGGAATAATCTCAGCTTAAAATAAGCATGTATGTGGGTATCGTGGGCCAGGCCCTCAAAAGTTAATGTAACCACAGGGAATGGCCCTATGTAAGCCAAAAGTAAGGAATCAGAAATACGTGAACACGTCTCAGAAGTAAAAATATGCCTCCAACAGCCCTCATTTGAGGGGATCTGTAAGCTACAGAAGGAAAAATAAACCTCACAGGGCTACCTGGGAATAGCAGGGAACAGAACCAGGCTCCAGAAAACACTTGAATGTTGATCACGTATCTGTGCTCAACAACAAAAGAATGCTGTGAGTACGGGCCCTAGACCAGCAGTCCCCAACCCTTTTGGTGCCAGAGACCAGGTTCATGGAAGACAATTTTTCCATGGACTAGAGGGGAGTTGGGGAAGATCTTGGGATGATTCAAGCACATTATATCTGCACCTCAGATTATCAGGCATTAAATTTTCATAAGTGGTATCCAACCAAGATCCCTTGCATGTATTCCTATGAGAATCTAGTGCTGCCGATGATTGGCCAGGAGGTGGAGCTCAGGCAGTGATGCAGGTGATGGGACGTGGCTGTAAAGACAGAAGAAGCTTCAGCCTCAAGCCCTGCTGCTCACCTCCTGCAGAGCAGCCCAGTTCCTAACAGACCACAGAAGGGGTCTGGGGGGTTGGGGACTGGGAGAGTAGCCCTAGACCAAGACTATGGTGATGAGGCAAAGGTAGTGAGTTAGTTTTGCATCATTGACTTAGGAAAAACTCTAGAACTGTGACTTCTTCCTTAAAAGAGCAGAATAATATAGATCATATTTAGTCTAAGTCAATACATAGAACTAGACTTGAGGAGAAAAAACTAAAATGAGAGAAAAAACAAAAGAACCCTCGACCAAAACACAAACACTCAGACAGCTGCCTTTGAGTTAGGTCTCCTGGAGAGGAGTTTCCCTCATAAATGAGTAGATTTCTCTCCAAGTGCAATCTTCAAAAGGAAATACGTGGACTTACGTGTGATCCCAAAGAGAAAATCGATGACCTTCCTGAGTTTGCTTTTGAGAGAAATCAACCAGCCTATGGTTAAATTGGACACATTTTACCCCCTCTGTCAAGATGAATGGGGAAAGAATGTAGCTGTACAGTACTTCTAGCAAAGAATTATTGACTGCTTTCTTTTACACAATTCTGTGAATAGCTGTAGGGAAAATTATATCATATTTCAGGGAGCCCATGTGGTCAAATGTAGAATCTTTCAGATAGACTCACAATCATTTGTACCAACACCCTCTCCACCCACCCTGCTTTCACAGGATGATCACAGCCTGAACTTCTCAAGGTTTAGAGCTCCTTTTCTGCACTCTGCAAGAACAGGGATAGCCTCTCCAAAGAGAGCCTGGGGCAGATTGTCTGGGAGAGATCAGAAAGCTGTCTGATTGTAGCAGTAACATGAATTAATTGAAATGTCACCCTATGCATCAGATCTGCTTCTCTCCTGGGATCTTCTGATCAGCCTAACTCTGGTCACTGACCCTTCTGGTTTCTCTGGTTCACGTGGGGCTGCATTGGGCATTAGGTGCTGGGCTGCGTTCTATGGAGCTGTGTTCTATGGCAGGATTTATCAGAGGGGCCATTAGGAGGGATCTACACACCCCAGGGAAGCAGCTAGGTGAATACCCTTTTCACACTGAGAATAGATTACAAGGTGAAAGGCGTGGTGTGAGGTCAGCCAAGGAAGAAAAGACAGCTGACCCAAGAAAGGCATCCAGTCCCTGGGCTGTGAGAGGAAGGTACCAGGGACAGCTGTCTGGGAGGGTAACTTTCCTAGCCTGAGCTCAGTAACTTCTAGTAGTATGCAATAATTGATTTCTGACATTCATTGAAACTAAGGAATATCTCCTTGGAGTCTCATCCAAAACCTCACCATTCTTCCCAGTAATTCTAAAGAACGTTTATCTTGTTGACAAGTATAAGCAGTTAGAAGAGGGGCCCATGAACCCCTTTGTCCTATCAAAGAGGTCCACAGACTGAAACAAATGTTCCTGCTGCATTTAGAAACCACTGCTCTGCAGTCCTGCTTCTGCTGCCGTACGTGGGAACTGACTCAGCTCCCAGAAGAGGGGTGGTTCAAATCTCCCAGCTCTCATTTATTAGCTCCACACACTTTCGCAAGTCACCTAACTCATTTGCACTGGACACAGGGTTGGCCCCAAAGCAGATTTCAGGGATCTGAATGTGAGGTCTTTCATGTGCTAGCTGTGTGACTTGGGCAATGTACTTAATCTATCCATGTCCCTTTTCCACCTACACCATGGGTGAACTGGTGTCTACCATACAGCTTTTCAGTAAGGTCTACATGGGATAACACACATTGAATATACTTCCCATAGTGACTGTGTGATGGTAAGCTCTAGCTAAATGTTAGTTACATTTTCTTCCATCCTTGAGATACTTTACTAAGAAGAATATGTTCCATCTCCATCCATGTAAACTTAAAAGAGGCTATGTTAACCAGTTTGATGTAAGCATCCCAAATGGTATAAAAATCAGCACATTGTACCCCATAAATGCATCAATGTACATAGTTATGATTTAATTAAAAAATTGTTAAGAAAAAAATGTAAGTTACAGCCAAACAACTAACCCACCAGCAAATAAACCTCTTCCCTTATGGAAGCAGTCCACGAGGGAATGTATTTAAAGCACCTGGCACTGCCTGACACAGAGTAAGTGCTCAATAAATTAGTTATTGTTATTTTCAATATTATTATCATTACTCTCTGCTCTGTAGTCTTTAGATTTTCCTAGCTGTTTAATAGAGAAATATTCCAGCAGAAGCAGTGATTTAACTGAGCCCTTACCGAATGTGTGGCTGGATGCTGTAGAGTGTCTGAAGTGGGAATTTGATCCTGGCCTTAGGTAGCTTACAGTCTAATTAGAGAGATGTAATTAGGTCAAAGGGAAACAAACAACATACAAAGTCACTTGTGGAAAATGGGAAGCAACACAGATCAAGGGTTCCGTGAAATCTCCCTGCTGCTCCAGGAGTGCAAGGAAGAAGGATGTGCCTTCAGCTGGGCTTTCAAGAAAAGGCACTAGAGAACTAGTGATTGATGTCTACCTACTTTGCTTGTCAGACCCCATGTGAAAGGATTCTTATCAAATCCTCACAACACCTTGTTGATTTAAGTATTACTCCCATTTTATAGAGGAGGAAAGTGAGGCTCAGACACTTTAAGCAATTTGCCCAGAATCCTAGCAACAGATGGAATCCTCTGCTGCCTCATTTCCACTCCATGCCCTGTGTCCCCCGGAACATCTGCCTGCAGACACATCTGGAATCAACACACAGAGAAGTGAAGGCAGTGTTCTACAGGGGCTGGAAGCCCAGGCAACCCCTCTTGTGTGGCTTCTGGCAAGTTTCTTTATCTGTTCCATGAAGATTGTATGCACACACCTCATAGAGCCGCTGTGTGTGTACAGTGACATACTGTGTATGTGACAAGCTCATCAGGCAGCCTGAGCTAAGGAAGTATAACCACTACGCAGTTTCATTTTTCTCCATTCACTGTCTCCAAAAGTCTTATGTTGAATTGTCCTCTCTTGCTGGGGTATATACCTATATCAAACCTTAATGATATCTTGGGCAGCATCCACGATTTCCTGGTAACTTTTGTTGTTAAAATTATTCTGCTCATCCAGTTTAAAGTGCTAATCTCAAAGCTAGATTGAAACTCCTTCCTCTGATGTGAATCAGGCCCATGACTTGAGGGGGACTGCGAGTGTGGTCTCCTGCTCAGGCCCTTCTCCTCTCCACTCCTCCCACCCCCATCATCCTTGGGGTGGCATTGAAGATGCGTGGTCTCCCTCTGGGTTACCCTCCTTTACTCTATTTCTAGGCTCAAACTCCTGGCACTTTGGGTCAAGGAAAGGAAAGAAGTTTCTGGGACTCTCACTCACATGGTTCTCATCCTCTGCTGATGAGTTGGTGATTTGGAAACAGTATTCAGTTCCACCATGGCTCCAGTCAATGTGGACCCTCTCAGAGGTACAAGCATACTTTCCTGAGGTTGTGTCCATTTCTTCAACCCTCCTACTGGAGGCATCACCTTGCTTGATCCAGCAGCTGCCTGTCTGGCCTCACTCTCCCACCCCCACCTCCAGCCTTTATCTTCCACTTCACGGAGCCGTGGGAACCTCTGCCTTCCTCTTCCACACCCTCTAAAGTCCAGAGGTAACTGGGGCCAGGGGAAGGCTTCATTCCTTCTCTCTGCAGGCACTTGACTCCACTGTCCCTCCCTCACCTGGGTGGCCCCACCACTCCAGCAGCCTCCTTCAGTGTAAGAAGCTGCAGGCATGAATCCCTGTGTTCTCATCTGCCCCAAACTTATCAGATCACATCTGCTCTCTTAAGAACTCAGTACTCTGCTCTGCTTATCTGAGGACAGTACCAAAGAGGGGCTGCAGATTACCAGCTGGGAGTCAATAGCATCCCCTTCTTGGAGGGAACCCTAATCATTCTGAACAACTTTCCTGGCACCCCCTTCATTTGGCTTGGCCAGCCTGGGTGGGGGGCAGGTACTTGTTTCCTTTCCCTCATGAAAGGAGAGAGAGAAGCCAAAAATCCACGCACTAGTCAACAATTCAGGCAGCCTCCTTCCCTCCTCAATTTTATAGGCTGGGAACGGGGCTGCTGAAGTGATGGTTGAGGGTGGCAGAGCCAGTTCAGCTGACTTCTGCCAAGTCCTAAAGGAGGTGTCTGTCCTCAACTGTTGGCTGTTCTCTCTAAGTCTGGGGAGAATTGAGGCCTTTTTGCCTTGGCTCTGCCCGCTAGTTGCCAACATTGAGGCAGCAGGAAAAGTTCCACCCAACATGCTGCTAAATATGTAATGCCTGTTAGCACAGTGCCTGGCGCTGGGCAGGTGTTTGCTAAGTGGTGGCCAATGGGAGGCCCACTATATTATTTTCCTCTTTGCTTAACTTACAAAGTGTCTAAGACCATTTGTCCTCACATAGCATAATAAACAGAGCACTGAGACTGCGCCCTCTCTGCCCTGTGTCCTTATCCCACCCAGGAGTCTGGAAGGCAAAGCCTGGACATGCTCATTCCACAAATGTTTATTGAAGCCTCTTCTATTCAAAGCACCATATACACACACAGACCATTTTTTCCTAACTGGTTAGAATAACTTCCAGTACGGTGACCAAGGAAAGAAATGGTTGTTCTAAGCAGAGCTCCAAGTCCTTGCCTTCCAAGACTTAGAGTTGGTGCAATGATGGGAGAGGTTTGAGCCAGGATTCATTCTACTTGATTCCAGTGAATGGTACAGCGGGCAGAGCTGTGAGCTCAGAGCAGTACAAAACCCATGGCTTAAAGAACAGTCTGTCATAGGGAAGCTGCTTTGTAGCCTTGTGGGAAGTGAGTATGATCATTCTTTCTTTCTTTCCTTCAGTCAGCAAAGATACATGAGTCCCTACTATGTGCCAGGCACTCTCCGAGATACTGAAGGCATAGGCGTGATCCAAACAGGTAAAAGCCCAGCTCCTGGACTCACATTCCAGGGACTGAACACCCCTTTCTCAGCAGCTGCTGTCTTTATTTGAGAAACCACAGGCTGATTCCAGCCTGATTGCTCTGACAGCCACCCCACCACCACCAAGGTAGTGTGAGCAGGGACACCCCTTTCCCTGCTGCCTCTCCTCAGCTGAAAACAAGATCTCAGGGAACATCTGCCATCCATTTTCCCTCTCTGAGGAGCAACAGGAGAGGTGAGTGGAGGCCAGGGGAGGAGTGATGGATGGAGGCACCGTGAAAGTGAATCATCGCCCAACACGGAGAATGAGGAGACTTGCTTAAAGGACAAGCCGTGCTAAGTCATCCATCGTTCTCCCCTAAGGAGTTGAATTGAAGATCTCATTTTTCCCAGACAGCCAAATTAACAAGGTTCTGGGAGATTTCTAAATTAGAGGAAAAAACAAAAGTCACTCCCAGTTCTAAAATCAATTTGTTGGATTTTTTTGTTTGTTTGTTTGTTTTGTTTTGTGGTGGAGCTGATTATTATATTTGGCATCTAACCTTCAAAAAGAGATGGAGGCATGAAATGTATATTGAAAATTCATTCACCTCTGAGCAGTTGGTACAAATAAACATCCTTGTATTTTCAGAGGCAAAAACCACACTTGTGCCTTGATACCAGCTACCTCCGTGACTCCAAAGATGAATGTTCACAAATTAGGAACTTGTTGCTTACTTCACAAATTGGTTTACTTTAGGATTCCTTTTAAGTGGCCAGCTCCTCCTAGAATACACTTGATTTATAAAATGATCTATAGGGAAATTTTCATAGTATTCTCAATAGGAACTGGCAGAAGAAGCATACATTTCAGTCTTCTAGGCCTGCTTTTCAGTTCTAACTCTAATAAGGTCTCTTATTACCTGGATTGATCAGACCTTTGGTGTTTCACAGGCAGTATCCCTAGACTGTTAGCATTCTTCCTTCGATAAAAGGAGACACCACAGATTGTGCCTTAACTGCATTCATTCTTCTTTCATTTACTTTTTCAAAACATATTCATTGAGTTTCTTCCATGAATGTTTGGTGAACAAACTTCCCAGACAGTGACCGTGAGCTGGGTTTGAACAATAGACAAGAGCCTGTGGTTTCTCAAGTAAAGAGAGAGGTTGCTGAGAAAGGGGTGTTCAGTCCCTGGAATGTGAGTCCAGGAGCTGGGCTTTCGCCTGTTTGGATCACTGCTAAGTCTCTAGGAGACTAAGTCACCAGGAGAGTGCCTGGCACATAGTAGGGACTCATACATCTTTGCAGACAGAAGGAAAGAAAGATCACGCGCATTTCCCATTGTGAAATCCATGCTCTTATGCAGCTTGTATTGTAGTGGAAGAGTAAAGAAAAAAAGTAGCCTAAAAAAATTTGAACAATTTTAAGTCAGGATGCGTCTGTGAGAGCCTATGTAAATGGCTCTCTGAAGTGGGGACATTTAAAGCAAAACCCAAATGATAACATATCAAGCACATGAAGAGCTAGAACAATGTTCTGTGGAAGAAGACCAATACACACACAGCATCAAAGGAGAATGAGATTACTGTGTTCTGGAAATTACAGAAAAGCCAGTGTGGCTGGAGTAGGACTGAGATGGCACAAAAGGACATGGGCGACACAGGCAGAAACCTCATCACCCAGTCCTTAGAAAGCTGGGTGCATAGTTTCCTGGGGTGCTGTAACCAAGCACCCCACACTGGGTGGCTTCAAACAACAGGAACGTGTGGCCTGGAGTTCTGGAGCTGGAAGTGTGGAATCAGGTGTTGGCAGGGTAACTGGCACCTCTGCCTCTGTCATCCTGTGGCATTTTCTCTCTGTGCCTCTGTCTTCACGTAGCATCTTCGTGTGTGTGTCCAGATGCACAGAAGTTTATTTATTTAGTATTTTGTATTGATATATCAGATTTGTATGTATTTGGGGGGTACATGTAATATTTCAATACCTGTATACAACGTGTGGTGATCTAATCGGGGTAAATGGAATGTCATCATTGCAAATATTTATCTTTTCTTTTTGTTGGGAACATTATAATTCTTCTATCTATTTTGAAATATATAATAAACCACTGTTAACTATGATTTCTTTACTGTACTATCAAATACCAGAAATTACTTCTTCTATCTAACTATATTTTTATACCCATTAGCCAACTTCTCTTCACCCATTCTCCCCTGTCTGCTTCTGAAACTCTGGTAACCACTGTCCTATTCTCTAGCTCCATGAGAGTCACATTTTTAGCTTCCACATAGGAACACATGCAAGATTTGTCCTTTTTGTGCCTGGCAGAATGACCTCCAGTTGTATTCCACTGTTGCTGCAAATGGCAGAATTTCGTTCCTTTTAATGGGTGAATAATATTCCATGATGTGTACAGACCACATTTTCCTTATCCTTCATCTGTTGATAGACACTTCGGTTGCTTTCATCTTAACTATTGTGAATAGAGCCACACTAAATATGGGGATGCGGATATTTCTTCAACATACCAATTTCCTTTCTTTTGGATGTATATAACCAGCAGTGAGATTGCTGAATCATGTGGTAGTTCTAGTTTTAGTTTTTTGGTAACTTTTTTACTATTTTCCATAATGACTGTACCACTTTGCATTCCCACTAATAATGTAAGATAAGAGCATTTCCTTCTCTATGTCCTTACCTTATTTTTTCTTTTAATCTTTTTTCTTATAATAGCCATCTACCTGGGCTAAGATGCTATCTCGTTGTGGTTGTGATTTGCATTTCTCAGATGATTAGTGATGTTGAGCCTTTTCTCATATACCTGTTGGTATATTTGATAAATATCTATTCAGATCTTTTGCCTATTTTCAATCAGATTATTTGTTGTTTTGTTACTAAGTTGTTTGAGTTCCTTACATATTCTGGTACATTGACAATTTCTTATAAGGACACAACTTATATTAGATTATGGTTCCACCCTATTTCAGTATGACCTAATCACAACTGATTACATCTTCAGCAACCCTATTTCCAAATAAGGTCACATTCTGAGATGCTGGAGATTAGGACTTCAACATAAGAATTTTGTTGGGACACAAGTCAACCCATAACACCATGGTAAGGAATTTGAATTTTATTCTACCTGCAAGTCCTAAGTGTCTTAAGCAGGTAGATGGCATGATGTGAGGCTCTTGTGTGAGCCTCAGGGTTGTGAGTATACAAGATGGTGACTAGTAGAGGACCAGGAAAGGGCTGGCTCAGGTGAGAGGTGGTGATGACCGTACTAAGAAGATGGAGTAGAGATGAGAGAAGTGGGCTTGTAGTACAGTGGTTACTGCGCCAGCCACATACACCGAGGGTGGCGGGTTTGAACCTGGCCTGGGCCAGTCAAACAACTGCAACAAAAAAATAGCCAGGTGTTGTGGTGGGCACTTATAGTCCCAGCTACTTGGGAGACTAAGGCAAGAGAATCACTTAAGCCCAAGAGTTTGAGGTTGCTGTGAGCTGTGCCACCATGGCACTCTACCGAGAGGTGACATAATAAGACTCTGTCTTAGGGAAAAAAAAGAGAGAGAGAGATGTAAGAAGTGAATGGATATGTTTTGTAGGAAGAATGACAAAACATGCCTATGGATTGGATGGGGTGAGGAAGACGAAGGGCTTGGGGTCAAGGCTTTTTGCTTTAATCACGAGAGAAGGATGTGTCATTTACCTTTTTGAGACAAACTTGGAGAGGATCAGATTAGGGACTGTGAGTGGTATAAATGGGAAAAATACTTAGATGAAAATTAGAAATCCTACCCCCCCAGTTAGCAACAGCTTACTTTTATCTAAAATATTCTAAGTAATAAAGCATTCTTTTGTCAGAAAGCTCAATCTCTTGCCAAAATGCAAACATTCCTGGGAGAAGAGGAAGCACAGTCAGCCAGAGCACCTTTCATCTAAACAGCCATGAGCTGGGAGAAGAGTCAAAGTCACAAGCAAGACATCTGAGAGATTATGCTAAAGGCAGAAAAAGCAACAAAGGACCACAGCAGAGTATTTCAGCATCACAGTTTTCCCTTCAATGGGCTATGGATGCATACTTAATTTAATTCCATCTCAGTGCTGGAGCAGGACCAGCACCCCAAAACAACAAGTCAAAAGTGCCAGTACAGTGGGGCTAGAAGATAGCAAGTTCCTTCCACAGAGACAAGCGGGAAAAGAAGACTGAGGGAACTTGAGGGGTATGGGGGTGGAGTGAGAGGATCACCTGCAAATGAGGAACAGGGCTGGGAGTAAACTCTGGCCAAAAGCCAAGACATGACGGTTCCCTGGGCTTGACCACCATGACCTTGGCTTTCTCTTGACTTGATTATTTTTGATATACCATCTTCTTTGGCTTTCCTGGCAATAGCTCTCCTAGGTCCCAGAATTTTGGTACTACCAGGCCTGGGTTTTCATCACAACATGCTCCTCACCCTGTATTGCCATTACCCCTTTTTTGTTTGAATTTCTTAGGTGAGATGAATTTGGGCATTTTGGATGAAAAACATCAAGGGTTTGGTAACTGGTATAGTGTGACCCGACTGGTCTCACCCAAACCATTTGATGTTAGATTCATGTATCTTGCCAAAAGACATGCTCAGTATCAGTTCCCCTCCAGCCTCAATGCACCTTGTTCTGGGTTTTTGTTTTTGTTTTTGTTTTTTTTTGACTAGGGCTGGGTTTGAACCTATCACCTCCGGCATATGGGGCCAGCACCCTACTCCTTTGAGCCACAGGCACCAATGCACCTTGTTCTGAATAGGTTATTACCACTCAAGAGCATTTGAGGGCATTTGCTTATGCCAGATGGTGTCCCCAACCCCTTTTACAGGGTGACAATGAAGGAAGCCTACTGTCCTTGGACAGCCCACCCCACAGTCTGATAATCAGGACTACTTGTCCAGTCTATTGAGTGAAGATTAATTTACCTAAACTGGGAGCAAAAGAGAGTTTTAAGCATCATTTTTATCCTGTTTTATTGTCTTTCATCTCTTTTCCTTCAAAGTCACATCTTGTGGCTTGAACTAGTGGTAAAGGCCATTGTAATAGAGGTATCAAGCCAAACTTGCCTTGGTTTTCTTGCCACCCTCCTGGGGAGAAAGCTTCTTTTTTCTTTGCATAACTTTAAAAACCATCCATTTGGTTTGGGAGATTAGAGGAGGGGGCTGTGATTGAAAGAAGAAAAGCTTTTCTAACTAATGTTTCCTGGGCTTTTACTAAGTGTCAAAACTGGCAGTAAATTAGAATCAGAAGACAACAGTCAGTGATAAGCAGAGAGGCGCCATGGGTGGGCAGCAGAAAGAGGGGAATTGGTAACTGGCTCCAAAAGGGGAATGGGAAGATCTCATTCTGTCAGGTAGTGAATCCCCAGATGCTTGAGGGTGGGCTGTGATTACCTGAGCTCCTGCATCCACTGTCTCCATTCACTTCCCTTGGGGCTGACAAACAACACACAGTTGCTCACAGAGTCAGGTATTTCTCAGCAAAGCAAAAAGCTGACTTTGTCTGGTTAATTTAGATACCTATGCCTCTTTCAACATCAAATTGCCAGGATTGGTGGCCTCAGAAGGCTACCTTGATATGCAATTGGAGAATGGAACAAAGGGTTTCCTCTTTCCTCTGTGTTTGCCTTCTGAGCTACTTAGAGGAGCAACTCAGAGCAGCCAAGGCCCTGCTCCCTGCCCCCATGGCACACACAGTGACATTTCTTTGGCTGAAGTCTGAACACCTCAATTCTAGTCCCAGCTTGGCCATAGATTCGTCTACGTGCTTGGCAAACAGGTTTCTTCATCTGTAAAATGAGTTGGCTGTTCCATAACTTTTTTTAAGTACTAACATTAAAATTCTCACTAATAAACTAAAATACTAAACAGTGCAAAGGAATCGGCCTCTAAATCTTACAGTGAAGGATGCAACACTTCCTGACTTTGCTACCTTCTCTGATGGAGGGGGTTCCATTTCTTAGTTTGGTTTCCTCTTACCCATTCTAATCCACCAATACATGATCACCAAAAGGGGAACTCACCAAACCAAGACAAGCTAATTCTTCAACCAAACAAATGCCACAGGAAGAGCCAAGTGGCCCTGGCTCTAGCTCCAGCTCTGCCGTTAACTATGTGTGCAACCTCTGTAATCAGCCATGCTGGTCTTCAGCTTCCTCTTCTGCAGGCTGAAGGGGCAACCTGGATGACCTCTCTTTACCTTTTTCTCCCTGGTGGAAATTTATTCACTTGGGAACTTTCCCATGAGGCTTACTTCCTGCAGATGTCTTTCCTCCAGGGTGACTTCCATGTCCTCCTCTGTGACTTTGCCCTATCTAGCCCCCTTGTTCCTATTTCTTCAGTTGTTCCCCCACATGCCTGCCTCTTCTGAACAGCGATCCCTCAGACTGCCTCTCTGATGTCCCTGGACTTCAACCTGAGTTTCACACACATACAGAGTCTTCCCAAACAATTACAGACTAATACATTCTGTAACTGACACATTACCCTTCATCCAGCATAATCTAGGAAAGCTACGATTGCTCCCAGTTTCAGCCAAAGAAATCAGCAGCATTTGAATTATGCAGCTTGATGTTATTAGGACCAGGGTCTAAGTCTGTCCTGTCTGTCCCTATCATTTCTCTTCTACCTGTCTTTTAGAAGACCTCTCCTATGACCTGTGTCCTCCTCCAGCTCCATTTGAGAGCACTTATGTATATCTTGTGGGCTAGCTCGTATTAAATTCACCTCACTGATGAAGAGAGAGTCTCGGAGATTAAATTATCCTAAAGCCACACAGTTGTATGAAAGCTGAGAGTCTAACCAAGCCCTGTCTGACTCTCAGGCATGTCAGAAGCTCCCTCTGTCTCCTCCATCATCTAAGTCAGCAGTTCCCAACCTGTGGGTTGCAACCCACAGGAACTGTATTAAAACCCCACGGCATTAGGAAGGTTGAGAACCACTGACCTAAGTCACTTCCCTCTCCTACTTCTAAGCCCTGCCCAAACTTTTGACTGCCTTTCGGTGTCTAGCTGCCCCTTCCCTTTGCTTGGCCCCCTGCAGTCTGACCTCCACTCTGTGATCATTCAAGGCTCCTGTGCCACATCTGGCCACGCTGGTCACTGGCCTTCCTGAGACCTCCCGTGCCCTCACTCTCGAGAGCACAGCATTCTCCTGCCTTCTCTCATCTGCTTCCCATACCTGCACTGGCAGCTTTTTCTTCATCACCCCCATGAGTGTGGGTGCTCCTGAGGGGCCCACCTTCGACCTTTTGCTTCCTGGCCATATAAGACTCCCCCATCAACCTCATCCATTCAAGTTCTGGCCACAGCTCCTGTACCAACAGGACCCCAATCCGTGTCGTTAGCCGTATCTGCTGCGTGCCAGGCACATCCACCCGCGTGCTTCACGGGCAGGCCGGTGGTTCTCCCTCTGTGGCTGAGTCTGGGCTCCACAGTAGAAAGCAGCCCTCTTTTTATTAAAGCATAGTGCCTCTTTCAAAATAATTTACAGCACATAACCAGGCCTGCTGTGCGGCATTACAATTTGTCATTAAAACTCCATTCCTCTTGCCAGAGTAAATGAGCCATTTACAGCCAGGGCGCCAAGATGGACTGTTGTTATTTTTTTTCTGCTTTTGTATTATGAGTGTTCGTGGCTCTCCTCAGACGAGCCCCTGGGGGTTCCCAGAGGAGTTGCCTTGCCATTCCGGTCAATTAGCCAGGCTGGAAGGTAGTTTCCTGGGTACAGGCATCCCCCTTGTGGAGACTGCAGGAAAGCTGGGTGCTCCCACTGTGGACAGTGGCCCTGAGAAGTGCCACCTACATCTGGATGTGCTGTCACCCACATACACACACGAGCTCACATGAACTTGCACATGCACATGTGTGTCGTGTACAGGACAAAAGCAAGCACGGGGGGAAACACAGTGTCTCCACCTTCCCAGCCATCAGCACTGCCGCGCCTCCATCAAGGGGTGGGAACAGGTGGATCAGCAGATGAACTTCAGGTGGGTTGAGTGTCCTTAAGGAAGATTATTAAGTCTCCCCTAGACATGTGCATAGGCAGGTCTGGCTGCAAATGTTTCAGGGTGTGAAGCTCTTTCCCATAATCTTTCAGATCTCAGAATTCTAGGGCCTAATGCCATTCTGGGTTGTCTGACCCAGGCAAGAAGAACAGTATAATAAACAAGTCAGTAAGTATTCACCGAGGGAAAGAGTGAGGTCATATGCAGGGCAGCCAGAGGAGGAAACAGTGTTGGTGACTAAAGAACTTTGCCCTGAGGCCTGCAGGCCACAGCTCTGTCTTATTTATCCTGACATCCCTCCCCTTCCTCAGACACATACTTCCCTGGCAGGTACATCAAAGATGCTTGATAAATGTCTCTTGAGTTGAATAATGCATAAAAAATTAGATTCTGACCTAGAAGAGTTTATAGTTTAGTTTCACAGAAAGTACATGCCCTCCTTTTGAAGTCTACCAAATCTTTCAAAACCACTGGCCAACATTCTTTTTTGTACGTAAGACCACTGAGTCAGTGGCAACCTCTCCCTCTCCCTAACAAAATCTGACTTACTTAAATATTCCAGCCCCCTTAACCCTAGCCTGTTAACTTCTCGAGTCTGTGAGTGTATCTGATTTGTCTCCCACATTGTAAAATGCCCAGTAAGTACACTAAAGCAGGCTGGGCACGGTGGCTCACGTGTGTAATCTTAGCATTTAGGGCGGTCAAGATGGGTAGATTGCTTGAGGGGGCCCACCTTTGACCTTGAGATCAGGGGATTGACACCAGCCTGAGCAGGAGCAGGGTCCCATCTCTACTAAAATGGGTAGATGCCACAGCATTCTACCCGGGGTGACAAAGTGAGACTCTGTCTCAAAAAAAAAAAAAAAAGTGCATTAAAACATTAGTGAAGCTTACTACTCTGCTTTATGAGCCACAAAACCCAAAGCTCCATAAACTTTGTTTTGTCCTCTATAAAATAAGGAAAATAATATTAATAATGCTCAGATAGGATTGCTGGAAAGATTAAGTGAGATAACATACATATAAAGCTCTTGCACAGACACCTGGCTCTCAGGGACAGCAGACACTTACTATAATGGTAACCTCCGAGACGAGTTTTCTCAGTGTTATTTAGCCATTCTTCATTCTCTGTCCAGGAGCCCAGAGCAGAATGATCAGATTCCTGCACACACAGTTCCTGCGGGAGCTTCCCTGAAAATGTAAATAAGGTTACCTGGCTCAGTCCATGTTTGGTTACACTTTCTTCCCCTATTCAGACATTGAGAGTTGCCTTTTTAAACTTGTGAAGACGTGATCTGAGATGGGTTTGAGCTAGAGAGAAATTATATGTAGGACTATACTGTATTGGAAATGTACCTTTCTGAAGTCTGTCTGGCCTACATTTAGACTCAGAGCCCACTTTGATAACAGGATCCACTTCTCACATGTAGCCACCTCTTGCTATCGCCACAACTTCCATGCCCATAACTACAACAGAGGCCAATTTACCTGATGATAATATTGAGAAACGTTAAGACACCCTAAGTCCAAACACCCTTTGTGTTCTGCATGAGCTTTTACATTAATAGAGAAGAACAACCTTTCTACCCACACCTGTGAGGGCAGGCTTGTGGTAAGAGCTACCATGGGGGGTACCAAGCACAAAGTCAGGAGAGAAGGATGTTCACAGCCTGAGTCCTGATCACTGATTAGTGGAGAGAAAACATTTTCAAAGACGCCACCCTATAACCACCCTCTCCAGTTTTTCGTGATTTTGCTGCTTCTAGCATCTGCTTCTCATAATAAGCATATCACAGTCCTGTCTTAAATAATCAACATGTCATCAAACTAACTTTAAGATGTTAAAACTGCAACCACTCAGGGAGAATGGGTGGGATGGGAGCTGGCTTTATTAAAGAAGTGGGTCTTGAAAAAGAAGTGGGTCTTTGTCAAGTTGACATGGGAGGAAGGACATTTCTGGTCAGGAGAAGAAAGTGCACTGCCTGCCAAAGAAGGAGTGAGAGGTAAAATGTGTCTGGGGCAGGGTGTAGAGCGAGAGGGCATCAGAGTATGATCAAATGGCAGCCGGGACTGTGCAGAGGGGTGTGGACATTACTCGATCCAAGGGTGTTCAACCCACGGTCTGCGGGCTGCATGTGGATCATGTCAGGATGGTTTGGTTTATCTGTGGTAGTTACATGGACTTTTTTTGTTCATCAGCTTTCGTAGTGTTCATATGGTTAATGTGTGGTCTGAGAAAACTCTTATTCTTCAGTGTGGCATAGAGAAGCCAAAAGGTTGGACACACCCACAGGCAGTAAAGCAACCACTGGAGTTTTGAAACCCTAGAGTGACATGACAGATGTGTTGTAAGAAATTCAGTCTGGCAGCAGTTCTGTCCATGGAAAAGGACAGGAAGAGGTGAATAAGAAGACATTCCATGATGAGAAATTGATTATTTTTATAGGTGAGAGCCTGATTTCCTCATCTATAAAATCGAGGGTTGGACAAGATGACCCACTTTCTGTGAACTATGTTTGAAGAGCATGGAACAGACCAGTTGGTATCAGGATGGGGCATCCTGAGGCAGAACTAAGCAAAGATAATTTGATTTGGACACTGAGTGGAAATGTGGAAAGGCAATGGGACGAAAGGGTCAAAGGTGACTGTCCAATTCAATCCAGTGTGACAGAATGGATAATCAGATTGCCCTAACGTTAGATGGAGAATCTAAAGCGAGGAATACGTTTAGAAGGTATCTGGGAGTCAGTGATGAGTTCCATTGGGGGCACGTCACTTTTAAGGCAACAGTGGGATGTCCATGTGAAAATATTTTAGGAAACTGGGAATATGGACTTAGAGTTCAATATAGGATTAGGATGAGAGACACAGATTAGAAGCTAACCAGAACGGAAGTGATACAGAAGATATGAGGATAGATGAGACCACCAAGGGGGAGAATTCATAATGAAAAGAAGAGGCCAAAGGTTGAGGCTGTTCTGTCCTTTCTCCACACCACACCCCTCAGACATGAACGCAAACCATCAGTAGTATAATGAAAACACCTCTTAGTCTGTGGCTATAAGCAAGTCCCTTCTCTTCAAGAGCCTGGTTTCCTCATCTACAAAATCAGGTATTGGACAGGATGGTCTACATTCTGTGAAATACATTTGGAGAGCATATAACAACCTGGCTGGTGTCAGGACAGGACATCCTGAGGCAGAAATAAGCAAAGAAACTCAGCATAGGGAAGACCCTTTCAAGTGCTGGCCGCAGGTAGGCAGGGTTCAGCTGAATCCACTGCCATCACTATCAGCCTTTGGCTGCCCTGATCACCCCCACAGAAAAAGAAGCTATTAGAATTGAAAGTTAACTCTTTGGAAATGGCTGAAGACCACTGGTCTACATGACTGTCAATAAAGCACTAGATAAGATGCCTGGGCAGGACTTTACAAAGTTCACACTGACCACTGCCTCTGTGGATCCAGTCTCAGCATCACCCAGACTCTGTCTTCAAGTAATAAAACATTTGATTTTTAGTTGCAGGTATCTGGGATACAGCTTTCTCCCACCCTCCACCCCCAATCTATCTGCCTCCTTCTAGTCTAATTTGCATATAAATTATTTAGAAATGAATTGGGGAGTCATTACTAAGAGAATGGAAAGCAGACATGATGGGAAGGGTAGAAGATATTTTTTGTTACTTTCCACCACGCTCAACAATTAGGAGGCATCCTGGGCACCTCTCCCAGTGACTAGGAACTGGTCATGGCATTAACAAACTTTATACAGGTTGAATACCTCATATCCGAGATGCTTTGGACCACAGTGTTTCAGATTTTGACATTTTCAGATGTTTCATTTCCATATCTAATCTGAAAATCCCAAATCTGAAATGCTCCAATGAATATTTATTTCCTTTGAGCGTCATATCCACACTCAAAAAATTTAGAATTTTGGAACATGTCATATTTTTGGATTTTCAGATTAGAGATACTCAACCTGTAGTAGGTTTGGATGACTTCAATATTCTAAAGTCAAGAAGACCTAGCTAGGAATGGCAGGGAAACACAGAACTTTCTCTCCGCTGGGTGCCACCTGAATACCTTTCCTGACAAGGCCTCAAGTTTTGTTCTAAATTGTGTGTGCTAATTTCCCTTCAGTTATATTCTAAGTTCCTCAGGACAAAATTTTGTGTTTCTCTGCATTCTTTCCACAAGGCCCCTTGCATAGTTCTCAGTAATAATAGGAATTCATTAGGACTTTGATTTCAGGCAATCTCCAGTTTTCAGTCTTTTTTTTTTGCAGTTTTTGGCCGGGGCTAGGTTTGAACCTGTCACCTCCAGCATATGGGGCCAGTGACCCACTCCTTTGAACCATAGGCACCGCCCCATTTTTCAGTCTTCAATGCAACAATCTGGTTGCAAGGGAAGTTTAGGGACTTTTCTTACAGCACATTTCACAAATATGAGAAAATGTCACTTGTGTATATGTAAGAGTGGGTGGGGCTTACTGACCCCTATGTTACTCCTTATTATCATTAGGAGCTGACTGATTGATTAAAGAAGCAATGTTTCAATGGCTAGAGAAGGCTAAAATAAAATAAAATAAGGTAGGTTAGGCTTTTCATTTCTTCTAATTATGGGAGCATATGATGAAGGCCTTTAAGCCCCTTCAGCATAAAAACTGGTCTCTGCTGGTAGGAAGTCTTTAGGAAAAGGAAGATGATATTGTTAGAACACGAATGGATCTTGGAGATATTGCAGTAGAACCACTTTGTTTTCTGAAATGAAATAGAGACCCAGAGAAGTGAAGTGATTAGTTCACAACCATACCTATTCTGTAAAGCCAGGACTTCTGTAAGGAAGCTTAAACCAGTGGGTGTCAACCTTCGGGAGCTTTTAAAAAACTCTTAGTACCAGATCCATCCCAAATTAATTAAATCAGAACCCATGAAGATGAGGCCCAGATATCAGTATTTTTTAAAGCTCCCTAAGGTTGAGAACTACTGCTCTATCCTTTGAGAGCCCTCCCTCATTGTAGCTCAAAATGAGTACAGAACAATTTATGGATCAATTTTTAAATAGTTACCAAGCATCCACTGTGTGCAAGGCACTGTGTTAAAGGCAGTAGGGAAATTAGACTGAGGATAAAGCTCAAGGTGACAGCATAGGTTACAAACTAATAGAAAAGACATAAGGAAAGGAATAAGAAGAGAATACCACATTTTTCTACCCCTCACCCCTCTTCCTTTCTACAATGGCAGATACTGCTCATTGGTTTTGGCACCCTTTTCCTCTGACCAGAATGTAGTCTTATAAACCTTTCAAACCAGGGCTCCAGGCAGATATCACTTTTTGATCTCTTGGCACCTGATACCTTGAAGACCATTTGCTGTTCTTGGACAGGTTATATACATATGGCTGGAGTTGGATAACTGAGTAGAAAAATAATAAGAATTTTCATTCTTATTATTAAGAATAAACCTTAAGAATGAACCTTAAGAAAGGTTCATTTATAGGAGGTCAAGGAAGGTCCTGCCTGTCAGGCAGTGATTCTGAACTTTATTTCATCGGCAGTCATGAGCTATGGAAGTCTTTGTACTACAGAATGTAGGTAAGATTAAGTTGGTTCCTGTGAAGAGCGGAGAGATTGCAGTGAGTGACACCAGCTGCTGAGCTGAATCATTAAGATACCAGGTGACAGTGGCCTCAACATAAGGGCCCATAGTGGGAATGGAGGAAAGGGGGCAATTAGACAATGAGAGAGAAGGACAGGCAGGACCTGATTAAATGAAGCAGTGGAGGAAACAGTGAGAGAAGTTGTGAGACAGTGAGAGAACTACCAGATGTGGGGACAGAGTGGGGGGGAAATCGTCATGCTGTTACTGAAAAGAGAGAGGTAAGAGGAGTCACTGGATTTAGTGTAGAGATAATCCACATTATCCAGAGGTGTGCAGACACTTTAGCCAGGGAAAATCTGTTCTAAGGTGGCATCAGCATACCTGAGTTGGGAGGCCTGGTTCCACCATTTGTCTGCTGACTGAAATGGAAATGGGGTAGGCAAGCCTTTAAATTTGCCCCAGCTATCTCTTCTGTAAAATGGCGATGTTGATATCAATAGTCCTATCACAGGGCTATTTGGGGGATTGAGAGAGACAAGCGTGGTAAGGATTTGTAAACACCAATGCACCATGTGCATTTGGTTCATTATAGATTCTTCTGGCTCATCCACGTGGATGATGCTGGCCCTGAGGGACCAGAGCCTGGGAGAGAGGCCAGGCCTGGAGATTGAGGCTTGCAAGTATTCTCTATGGAAAAGATAATTAAAGTTTGGGGATGGTTAAGGCCTCTTAATTAGATGTCAGAAAGAGAATAAAGATCACATAGACAGAATGTTGGATAATACTTTTTAAAATATTTTCTTTTATTTCTCTCATAAAAGAAAAACAACCACTCCACATACTCAAGTGTCATCAAATACATCGTTAACATTTTATTGTATTTCTTTATTCCATGCTCTTTGCTTTTAACATAAACAATCATTTTAAAGGGAGAATATGAAAAGAAGAGAGTGAAGAAGACATTACAAAAAAAGTTGAAATCATCTCAATTATGGAGAGTAGTCATAATCCATTTGTTTTTAGAAAAGTAAGAATAAGAAATCACAGGCTCCTAGTAGGAGAATTAAATAGGTAATCAAGTTTAAACTTGTTTGTTTCTTTAGTCTACATTTATTAAATACCCATCATGTTTCAAGCCCTTGGCTAAGCCCTGTCCATGCAATATGAGGTTGAGGTCAGACGATTAAGTTCACAAACTCATTTTAGAAAAAGTGCTACCCACCTTGTTGGCGAATGTCAATCATTATGATTACTTTCCAAGTCTTCCCCTGGGAAGCTATACACCGACTCTAGCTCCTGTTCACTCTTCAAAGCACTTTTTCCCGGACGAGTTTGCAAACTTAATTGTTAGAACTTGTACAACAATAGCTCTGATGGACATTCCAGAAAAAGAGTTCCAAAATCACTTCGAAGGGTAGACTGGTGTGCTGGTTCATAGTTGGGATTATTTCAACTCTTTTTGTAATGTCTTCTTTTCATATTCTCCCTTAAAAATGATTGTTTATGTTTAAAGCAAAGAGCATGGCATAAAGAAATACGATAAAGCGTTAACAATGTATTTGATGACACTTGAGTATGTGGAGTGGTTGCTTTTCTTTTATGAGGGAAATAAAATAATAAAAACATTATTTTCAAAATAATAAAATATATTAAAAAGTGTTATTATCCAACATTCTGTGAGTGCATAGCTTCCCAAGGGTAGTACTTTGAAGGTGACCATAGTGATATTCAGCGATGAGTTTATAGAACTTTTTCTAGAATGAATTTGTGAACTTAATTGTCAGACCTTGTAAATCGTATAGTATGGGCAGAAGTCCTATGAAGTAGATGTCATTTACTATCTATTTTACAGAGTAGGAAACTGAGACTCAGATAAAGGTATAGTGTCCTGATCCAAGTTTCAGAGCCAGGCAATGACAGAGCCAGGTAAGG
>NW_003852510.1:305067-306570 GCF_000181295.1 Otolemur garnettii
TGAGAAATGAGTCTCCGGCACAACAGGGCAAAAGAAACAATGTGCCAGGAGACAATAATCATTGTCCACCGTTGTGTGAAAATGTGGTGTGGGAGCGTGGGCAGTTGAGGGTTCCAAAGTCAGGCAGAAGCGACGTTGGCTTCCACCTATCCCATCCCCCCCTTACACCAAGTCTTCTCTGAAATCATGCTCTTTCTGGTTCCATCTCTGCCTCCTTCAGACAAAGGGTGCCCGGTCTTCTCATCCTGGTGAGATGGAGGAGAGCCACAGCAGCAGAGAGGAGGAAGCTCTCCTCCCTAGGGAGTCCAAAACCTTCAACAGAGAGCCTTGCCCCATAGCCATTTGGAGTAAACCTTGGCCATGGCCCCTTTTTTGCCAGCCTAAGCAACACTATAGAAAAAAAAAAAAAAAGATGCTCTATGGCCAAAAGCTGGGGCAACACTCCCAGTCCCTGCAGGAATCAGAAGAGCTGGTAGGATCACTTTTTCACAAATAGCTTTCCTGCCTCATTGGAAAGAAAGCTCTCTCCCCAGCTCTGCTCCCAGGCAGCCTCCTGCAGTGCATCCTTAGCATTGCAGAGCCGTTCCCATGGCAACCGAGTAAGGGGCTTTTTGGTTTCCTCAGAAAGTTGAATCCTTTCAACCAGAAGGTGACTATTAGCTCTTTGCCACAATCCACACCCCAACCCCCTACCCTTGTTTGACAGCATGAGTTTTGCAGGTGTGAATTTTTAAATGCAATCTAAAAGCTATGATGATATGAGGAAACTGAGGCCAAGGGGCTTGGGGGGCAACTGGTCCAGTGGTTCCTCAGCAATCATATGTCTGAGCTGTGGATGTTAGACTTGATTAGAGCAAGATGCATTAGAATCTGTGGGGAGAGTATCAAGAGTCTCCCGGTTCAATAGCGTCCACAAAGAAACACAGGGATTTGGAGTGGCATTGGAGTGGGAAGCACTCACCTGGCCCCTCCACAGGGCAGAAAATGGTGATGCTTTTCCAAATGCCCCTTATTTTCCAAGGCCATAACTCAAGATGACTGGTAGTAGTTTCTCAACCTCTTATGTAACCCTGCATTAGTTAAGACGACCTGGCCCAGCAGGGACACACATCACTTCTACTTACACTCTTCCAGTCGTGTGGCCCTACTCCAATGCAAAGGGGGTTCAGAAATGTAGCCTCTGGTTGATCAGCACGTCTCAGCAGCAACTCTACACTGTGGAAGGGAAGCCTGAATCCTTCTCAGTCTCAGACTCTTGTAACTGGCATTTACAGGGTACGTTATTTGCCAGCAGTATGCTAACTATTGTTTCCTTTAATCTTCACAACCCTATGTGGTTATTATCCTCCACAATGTGCAGGTGAAAAGACTGTAAAGATATAACTTAACTAATGCAAGGTTATGTAAGAAGTTGGTCACAAATCCAAAGCCATTAACTCCGGAGTTCAGGCTCATAACTGTTACAGCCTTGGTTTTATCCTCTGTAAAATAAGGATGTTAAAC
>NW_003852510.1:306796-322830 GCF_000181295.1 Otolemur garnettii
GCCATGGCACTCTACCCAGAGGGATAGCTTGAGGCTCCATCTCAAAAAAAAAAAAAGATCTGAGGTTGACCTCAGCTGGGACATGATATAGTTCTCAGGGTGAATGGATCAAGTGGATGAGGTCCCCATAGTTATGTGACCACAGTAAGACCTTTCTAAAGTGTCCCAATGCTCCACAGAAATGTGAAGCCTCACAGGGTCCATTCAGGGGACAGCAAGTCAAATTATTCCTGTTCACCTAATAAAGAAATCAATGTGTAGGAAAAGGGAGTGGATTTCCCCTAAGTCACATTGAGGGCATAGCCTTGGAAATAAAACCTTTTTTTGGCTTTTTTAAAGACAAGGGTCTCACTCGGTTGGCCAGGCTACAGTGCAGTGGCACAATCATAGTTCACTGTAACCTTGAACTCTGGGGCTCAAGTGATCTGGTTGCCAGCCCCCCCCTTCTTGAGTTATTTGGTACTACAGGTGTACACCACCATGCTTGGCTAATTTTACTTTTATAGTGACAATGTCTCACTATGTTGCCCAGGCTGGTCTTGAATTCCTTCCTTCAATTAATCCTCCTACCTTGGCCTCCCAAAACTCAGGCATGAGCCACCACACGCAGACACAATAGGACTTTTTGTATAGTGCTTTTGCCACATAAATAGAGGAACAGACACAGCTTCTGTGCCCAAAATGCTGGTTTCCTATTTCACATGTAAAGAAATCATTCCTAACCAAAAATGCTTGCTCTTAAAGTGCAAACAGTAGGGCTTAAAAGAGGAGTGCTCTGCAGAATTGACACACCCTTGAACAGCTCGAGATATATGAATTGCCCAGCATTACTTCTCCTTAGAAGTTTCTGATGATAGTAGAGTAAACTCCCAAACCATGTTAAGACCAAATATTTAATGAAAGGAAAATCCTTGAATGACCTTACATGGCAAAACTACATTTTACTGTGTACCGAGGAGACCCAATGTGGCACACCCGTCTGCACCTGCTGTGTCCTTTCTACTTATGTCTCCTGATGCCTCAACCCACAGTATCCCAAGCCCCAATCTGGGTTCCTCCTTCCCAAATTGGAAAGTAGGAGATGGTCTAGAAGCCTCTTATGTCTTTTCGAGGCTTTATATTGTGATACATTGGACAGGTGGTTAAGAAACAGAAAGAGCATGACCGAAAGGACTTCTTTGGCCAAGGAGTGTATTTGCCATTAGTAGGGCCATTCATTCCTTCTTGGGAGGGAATTATGCCTCTAGAAGCAGATGACCCCGCAGAAACCAGGAAGGAGAAAGAAAGACTTAAGCTTAGGCCTTATCATGGCCAGAGTCAAGAAAACTGAGCTCCAGGCAGAGAAGATTCAAGAGTAACTTCAGAAGACTCGAGGGTTTACTGGGTAGGTCACTCCAGAGGAAAGTCTTGTTGCCAGTTGTTTCAGAATAAGACAAGAATGTGAAGAGTCAGAGGGTGAAGGGAAACAGGATGGAAAGCAGGGAGCATTGGGAATCTTCCTCCGAGCAACAGGCAGCGTGGTGGGGGACAGCGAACACTGACATCTTCCCCATGGTTCTTCCATCTCAAAGGGCAGGGTATACACAGGGATTCAGACATTGCATTGGTTTGGAGATGCTTCTTCTTAGTATCTTATTTTAAAATGTATCTGGAATTTATTTTAGTCGGGTGTGGTAAGAGGCACAGATGTGGAAATGGTCATCATGAAGGAAGAAATATTTATACTCACAGAGCTTTAGAAAAAGAAGGCCCAGCACAGCACGCAGGGACACGGGGATGCACCAGGGTCAGTCACAGGCAGAGGGATGGAGAGGAAAACAGGCACTAGTGTGGTTTCTATGGGAAAGAATGGGAGAGAGTGGGAGCAGGCTTAGTTTGAGTCAGTTCCATGAGCCCTGCGGTGTCTCTAGTGACTGTTACCTGGCCCTGAGGCACTTAGGACTAGTGGAGAGCGGCCTGAGGCTGGGCCCAGTGAAGAAGGCGCCTGGCGGCATGGGCAAGTCTTCAGATCAGTTAATCTGCATGCGAGAAGCACACGTGCAGGTGAGTCCTCTGGAAATTGGGCTTGCCCTAGGAGGACTGGCACTCCACAGACAGCAAGGCCCCAGATGTCAAAGCACCATAGAATAAAAGAAAAAAAGTTTTCGTTCTTTTTTTAAAGTCTTGATCAAATTCATACCTGTAGGAGGTCTAGGTTTTGAGCAACCCAAGGGAGTTGATAGTTGGTGTTGCAGGTCATGTTCCCCAGAAACCAAATCCTGGGTGGAGATCGCCATGGAGGACGTCTAATGCTCACACTCACCTCCCTGCTGGGGGGAGAGAGGGCAGCACAAGAGGCAGAGTAGGTGGAGGGCAATGCCAGCCACGTGAAGCCCTCAGCAGATCCTGGCCCACAGCGAGCTCCAGAGCACAGAGGGCCTTTCAGAGACTTCATGAATTGGGGCAGGGAGTCAGGCCGGTCACTAAAAGCAGGCTCCCCACCCCACCCCAGGAAGAGGCTGGTCTTCAGTGAGGGAGCCCTCTGTACACAGAGCACACTAAGAGGAAGACTTAGTGTGTGGGTGGCCAACACCTTTAGCAGCTGGAACAAGAGGGCTTCGGTGCCTCTGGGGCATCTGGGCAACAAATCACACTTCAGCATCCACTAGAGAAAACCAGGACGGAGACTCAATCGCGGAAGTACACTGGGTTCTAGGCAGGGATCCCCTGGAGGACACAGGTCTCTCTTTTTTCTCTTTTTGAGAGACAGGGTCTTGCTCTGTCACCAGGGCTAGAGTGCGGTGGTGTTATCCTAGCCAACAGCAACCTCAAACTCCTGGGCTCAAGCAATCCTCCTGCGTTAGCCTCCTGAGTTGCTGGGACTACAGGTGCCTGCCAGAACGTCTAGCTAATTTTTCTATTTTTTGTAGCAGAAGGGTCTCATCTTGCTCAGGCTGGTCTCCCACTCAGGGATCCTTCTGCCTTGGCTCCTGGAGTGCTGGGATTATAGGCTTGGGCCACTGTGCCAGCCCCCCGCTTTTAAATCAAGAATGCGTCTGAAGCCATGTAATAAGATATCTCAATTTTCTGCCAAGGAGAAGCCACCAAACCAGATTGGCTTATTCATGTTGAAAAGTCTGAGAATCACACTCAAATTTTGTCGACGAGTCTGCCCAGATAAAATTTATCTATTGGCATGCTTGTGATATATCAGTACCATTGCTAAAAATTTCATGAGGAGAATCCAATCCACAGCATTTTCTCTGTCAGAGATTTGTTTTTAGAGGTAGAAGTTTGCCTGGTGCCCCTTCTGGACCTTATACAGAAGTGCCAACATCCTCTCAGAAGGGCAAGCAGCAGCCCTAGCAGAAAGGACAGCCAGAGTTCCCTTTTGTGAGAGAAGGAAGACGTGGTGGACATTACTCGCTGAGAGCCACAAGTAAAGGCAAACCGCTGCTGCTTTTGACTTTCCTGCCCCTGTAAAAAACAAACTTACTGGTATACCTGAGACCCAGTGATGCAGTGGGTGATGTGTCTGTCGCCCTGTAAGGGACTGGGGCAGCTGGGACCCGCAGCATATCTGTTGGCCAGTTTCCACTGTGTGTGGAAGCATCACGCTTCTTAGAGTCAAAGTTTGCAACCCGTACTTCCCTCTGGGCTCCACAGACCCTTCCCTTTCTGTCCTACACACACACACACACACACACACACACACATATGCACACACCCCACAAAATAAACATAAAAGCCTAGGTATTCTTTTCAGAAACTCAGTCCTAACACCGAAAGGTGTCTGACATATGTTTTGTTTAGATGGTGAAAGGAGGGACAGTCGGGGACATGCTTCTTCAGGTGGCAAAGGACCTTTGCTTCTTCCCTTGTGACAATGCGAAGGGAGATTTGTATTGAATTCTACAATGCCAGGGTTGGAATGTGCCTTAGGCTTCACCTGGTTGACCCCCTCATTTTGCAGATCTGAGGCTTAGAGGCTTAGAAAAGTTTGGTAAGTGGCCCCAGTTCACAGAGTGTTTAAGTTAAAGGTAAATCCTACAGCCGACTTCACCAGCTGTACGCTCAGCTGCCCGGATGCACACACGGTCATTTGTGCTACCCACCTCACGCCCGCACTCCCCAACAGCTACTGCTCTTCCCACCTCCCTCCCCTCTTCTCCTGCACAGGCTGAGGCTTCCTAAGAGCAGCTTGTGTTTATCAGCACTTGCTATGTGCCAGGAGTTGTGCTAAGTGCTTCCCAGGAATTAATCTTACTCTTTATAACTTTGTTAGAGAAGAACCATTATTGCACCTATTTTTCAGAAGGAAAAATTGAGGCAAGGCACTGGCATCAAATCAAAGGAAACTGGACTTTTAACCAGCACATTCTCACAAGCAAGTAGACAGCAATGAAAAGGTTGGTATTTGCATATTCGTCTTTGCAAAACACTATTTTTCTTAGGGAATTATCAGAGGAAAGGGCTTTTTTGTTAAATTTGGAGGATTGGGGAAGAAAAAATGGCCCAACCCAAAGCTTAGGAATAAGGCATGAGGTAAGCACACTGGACACAGAGGTCAGTGCATGGTGTCTAGTCCTGACTCTGGCACCATCTTGCTGAGTGTTTCCTATGTGTCCCTTATCTCCAGGGGCCTCAGGCTCTCCTGCTAAGAGATCTGCAGGCAAGGTGATTTTTAGGTGCCCTTAGGGAACTAGCGTTTACAGAATCTATGATTCTCTATCCCCATCTCCTGACAAAGGAGTCTCACACTAGTCCAATGATCTCCCTGCCCCTGGTCTGAAAAGTCCACTGCATATCAGCCCTGCCTGGCCGTGGGAGAGGCTGAGGCTAAAAAACACCACCTCTTGGACTCTGTGGATCACACCCTCTCCCTTTCTCTCTCACACACGTACATACACGTACACACACACATACTCACCTGCACACCTCCTGCTCAAAAGAGCAGGAATCTGCACAGCTGAATCTCCTCTGAGCATGTGCAGACACCCAGCAGGGCTTTGGCTTCCCTCTCAGGCAGCCCCCTACCGTAAATTCATTTGGGTTTTGCTTGGTATGATAATGCGTTCAGTGGAGGGGTTATATAATTGCAGAGTCGATGATAATCTCCAGGCCAATTTCAAGTCAAAGGAATTTTTAATGGGATTGCCAAAGGATGGTAGGGATGGGGGCAGGAAGAAGAGATGGGTAGAGGGTGCAGCTTGAGGCCACTACAACTCCAACAATATTAGACTTTGCTTTTCTGAACCTGAAATTTCAGAGGGGAAATTGGAGAATGTCAATTAAATTAGAGAATGGGTATGTGAGAGCGGGGTTCACCTCCTTGTACCTATGTTTTTTGTGGGGGATGCTACTGTGTATAATGCCAAGATGACCAGGCTTAGAGTCCAGAATCTGGACTCTATTCCCAACCCAGCAAAAAGCCCACAATGTGTCCTTGAGCAGGTTACTTCCCCTCTCAATTTCTTCATCTGTAAATGAGAAGGGTGAACCAAAGGATACTAATGTCCCTTCCAACTCTAAAATCTCAGATGTCAATAGTGCCAGAGCCCGAGGACTGTGAGCTGTCTCGTGGTCCCCAGAGGGTTAGGTTATTCCCATTTAACTTCTTTCTTCTACCCACCACTTCTCAGTTACCTGTCTTGATACACCCTCTCCTGGCTGCCTAAAGCATCTAAGAATCTAGGTCTTTGTTTTACAAACTGTTTGGGGGCAGAAAGTCAAAGGGATGTACCTTCCTGGGTTATGAATGCATCTAGGAAGTGCATGGTTTGAGTTATTCCCAGTGCCAGGAGTTCATGAGACTTATTCTCAAATCTTCAGAGAAGAAAATTCCACCAACACCCAGAAACATCAGGAAAAAACGTGTGACCTCTGCCACGATCAGGTTAGGCTGTTGAATTCTGATTTGACCTTGAACTTGCTGTAACTGAATATGTAAGTGACCTAATGAGATGCTTTAGAATGTCTTGCTTCCTTAGGCACAAATGTGGCCTTCTGAACTGGTTTTAAGCAATCTTGGCTCTATGTGCATGTTGATTTAGCCTGTGGTTATTATAATGCTAACAATTTAGTAATTCACCTCATTTTAAAATCTCCCTCTCCCTTTAGCAGGATCATTTTCTCTGTGTTAAGGGATCAACACTGAGGTAAGAATAGCTAAATAACAGTCCTTTCTGGAATACAAATTACTTTATAAATAAAAGAAGATAAAGGGAGAAGTAGGGAGAGTTCTTAGCTCTCTTGCACTTGGAAAATGCCATATGCATTCTCCTGTGCGTTCTGGCCAGGCAAGTCGTGGTGTTCTGAGTCCAGTTCTAGAAACAGTCACGTGCCACATAATGATGCTTTGGTGAATGCTAGCATGTGATAGACTACATGTATGACGATGGTCCCATACAGTTATAATGCTGTTTTTACTGTACCTTTTCTATGTTTAGATATATAGATACACAAAAACCTACCATTGTGATCGAACTGCCTACCATATTCAGTACAGCAAAATGCTATGTAAGTCTGTGCCTGAGAAGCAGCAGGCTGTGCCTTATAGCCTAGGTGTGTACTAGACTGTGCTATCCGGTCTTATGCACTCACTCCATGATGTTCGCACAAAGAGGGGATTGCCTAACAACACGTTTCTCAGAACATATCCCAGTCATTATAGGAGGCATGACAGGACTATATTTCATGACCATCTCCAAGTTTGAGCCTCCACTGGGCACAAAGACAAGTGTACTTAATTGAAGAGTGTCCCCCAAAAGTTAAAGTCCACCCAGGACCTCAGAATATAACCTTACTTAGATATGGAGTCTTTGCAGAGGTCATCAGTCAAGATGAGGTCACCGCAGAGTAGGGTGGGGCCCAAATCCAGTATGCCGGCTGTTCTTATAATAAGAGAAGAGACACAGACACACAGGCACACAGGAGAGGAGGCGGTGTGAGGACGGAGACCCTGACTGCAGGGTCTGAATGCAGATGTAAGCCACGAAGCACCGATAGCTGGCAGCAACCACCAGAAGCTAGGGAAAGCAGGGCAGTGTCTCTGAGCCTTCAGAGAGGCCCTGCCAGCACCTGAGTCCAAACTTCTAGCCTTCAGAAATGTGAGACTCTAAAATGTCTGTTGTTTGAAACCACCCAGCTTGTGAAACTTTGCTTCGATAACTCTAGGAAACTATTAAGGCCCAGATGGGGAGGTGCCTGGGCAGCACGTGAGGACATATGGGAAGAGCCAGAAGCCAGTAGCTGTGGTGTGTCCACTGTACATCTCCTTCATCCCCAAACCCTTCACTCTTTGAGGTGACAGGAAGTTGAGGAACCCACGAATTATCTCTACAGAGAATCCCCCTCTAGCCCCATCCAGATGCTCAGGGCTGTGCCACCACGAGCCTTTCGTTCCTGTCCAGGTGACTGCCTGGCCCATCCCCTCTGTGACTGTCCCAAACCTTTCTCACCTTCCTCCAGGCCCAGATCCACATACCACCTCCCCCTCCATAGATGATTCACTCTGAGGCATTGCCGAGAGCATTCTCAACTCCTCTCCTCACCTGTAGCCCTCTGTGCGTCCGTGTCCAAGGGGAGATTTTGACCTCTCCTGGGCAGGTCTTGGGCTCTTCTCACGCGGTGGCTGGACTCAGTGTCTCCCTCTCCTCTCCCCTCCCTGTCCCTTCTCAGTGGCCTTCTATAAGCAGGCCTGGGTCTCTCATGAAACCAAGCAGCAAACGTGCTCCTAAACCACTACATGATTTCCATTTGCCTTCAGATACCTTCCCAGGGTTGTCAGTCGTCACTCCTTCAGCTTCAGCAAATGTTTGCAGACAGACTTCTGCCCACAAGCCATACGGTGATGTTCTCTTGAAAGCCACCAGAGACTTTCTAAATCGGCAAGCCCAAGGGGCCTGTCTCTGCTAGCATTAAAGATATTTCAGATGTTAAATGTAAGCTCCACACATAGCCTCATGCTTGAACACAAAACGTGTGTGAAGTTTTTGCAATTCTCCTTTCACACGTACGTATTTTTGCCTAGTTACCGCGGTGTGCGCTCTGTGTGGTGTTTACCCCTGTAGACCACCCTCCTCTTGAAACTTCAGAACCCGCTTGGCCTCTGGTTCTCCTCCCACCTCTCTGGCTGTTCCTTCTTGATGTCTTTGTCTGGATCCTCTTCCTCTACCCACTCTTTCTGGCCATCAGCCATGGATCATCAGGTGACTCCTGTAATTTCAGCTAGCACCTGCAGGCCAATGGCTGACGATTTCCTATCCTCAGTCCAGACCTCCTTACGGATCTCTAGACCCTTTTCTCCAATTGCTACCAGGCTGCTCTGTCCCAATCTCATTTTCAACATGCCTGCAGTTGAATGCACCATCTTTTCCTTTTCTCTCTCTGCATCTGGCCCCTCTGTCCACCCCACCACCTTCCTGATGGAGTCAGGAGTGGTCTTAGGGCTCTGGCTCTGTCTCCATCTCCTACCTCAAGTCCACTCCTCCCCCTGTGCCCCGGTGCTGGCCGGGCACCACTACTTCCCCAGCCACTCTGAAGCTACTTCAGAGTCTACCATCCACATCGCTCTCAAATCTAACTGGTGGTCTGGATTCTAGCCTCATACTGTCCCTCAAAATTCATTTTTCAGTTTTTCTTTACTCCTAATACCATCAAAGAAGCTTTCATTACATTCATCTAGACTACAGCAGTGGGTTACTATCTAGTCCTCCTGGCCTGTGTTCCCCCTGAGCCACTGTCAACCTAAATGCTGATAGAAAACAACTTCCCAAGAACTGCTTGAGCTCCGGGTTGGAGGGAGCATGACTCCGTCCTACTTTACAAAAAAATTAATTATTCTGCATCTGAAGACTGGAGCTGCCCCCAGACCACCCCTGTGTGTGGTCGCGCTTGCCTCCTACTTTGCTCCTGCACTTCCTCTCTTGCTCAGGGTTTCTGGCACTCTGGATGTCCCTCGGCCTGTGTGACTTGCCTTTCTCCTCCTCTCCCCTCATCTAGCACTGCCTGTCAAAATCCAGGACTTACTTTAAAACGCATCCCACAGCATCATTGCCATCATCTCCACTGCCACCTCAGTGTCACATTTGAACAGTGTTTCTTTCACAATTTCCAAAATATTTCCACATGCACTTCTCAACTGAGTCTCACAAAAAGCCCTAGGGTAAGGATTTCTTTTCCTTTGACAGATGTGGAAACTGAGATCAGACAAGGTGAACTGCTAGCCAATATGTCCTTGTCCTCAGAATCCTTTTTATGCTTTTCTTTTCTCCCACTATACCCATGTGTTCTCCTCCTCTTGTGGTTATTTCTACATTGGTCATATCTTCCTTTCTGTACTGAGCCTCACTTACGATAACAAAAAATAAAAAGAATCGTTTACCTTTGTATCACACTTGATGGTTTACCAAATGCTTTTGCATTAACCGGTAATCCCAGTGCTCTGGGAGGCTGAGGCAGGAAGATTGCTTGAGGCCAGGTCTTCGAGATCAGCCTGGACAACATAGGGAGACTTCATTTCTACAAAAAAGAAAAACATTAGTTGGGCAAGGTGGTGTGTGCCTGTAGTTCCAGCTGCTCAGGAGACTGAGGGAGGAGGATCATTTGAGCCTAGATTACAGTGAGCTGTGATCACATCACTGAATTCCAGCCTGGGTGACAAAGAAAGATCCTGTCTCTACAAAACATAAAAACAAATAAAAATAAAAATAAATTATGGCCCCTAATCACTTAAATATGATGATCCTCATTTTAAAATACAGGTTTTCTACTTGGGCTAAATTTTTTTTTGTTGTGGTTAAGAGCAGGACCTCATCCATACAGTGAACACAGCATTAGTGGACAGTCACTGCAGCTTCAAAATCTAGGACTTGAAAATCTGATGCATTCAAGAGCGAGAGTAGATTTAATCTGCATATTTCCATAGTATAAGATTAAAGTTAAAACCAATCAGTGGACTTTAGAGGAAGGGGATGTGGATGTGATATAAAAACAACTTTGTAACATTCAGAGCATCCTAATTCTACAACAGCTGAATATTTGGCTTAGAGAGGAAGACTGGTTTAAATAACAAACAAATATGTAAATTATAATTTGTGGGAAATGCTGTAAGTAATGTAAAAGGGTGCTGAGACGGGAATCAATGGGTGAACTTGAGGCTGAGAAGACCTCTTGACAAAGCAATGTTTTAGGTAAACCTGAGAGAATAGTGAAAGTTGAAGAGGCAGATATAGAGGGAAGAGCAATCTAGGCAGAGGGAACATCATTTGCAAAGGCCTCAGGTAAAGAAGAGCCTGGTGAAGAAATGAATTGAAAGAAGGTCAACGTTGCAGGCTGGTGGTAGAGGTGGAGAAGCAGGGCGGGCCTTTTGGGCCACAATGAATAGTTTAGATTTCCTTCCCAATGCAATAGGAAACATGGACGATTTAAGGCAGTTTTGCATCCTAAAATAATATCATTGCTATTTTAAAGCTAATTTTTCTAAGGATGACAGATTCTTAAATAAACTCTTCCTCACTTGGACCACACCACCATGAGCAGCAGCTGTGCTAATTCAGAGCAGGTCCTCCTGCCAAACGCTGTGTGAGACAAAGCTCTGATTCATCAAGGGGGCATTTTTCTCTGGGAGGAACCCAGTGGTCCATCTGGAGAAGTACCTGAGCCTTAGAGGAGATGAGGCCGCAAAAGAAGGCAGCCTGTTAAGAAAAGGATATTGTAAGGATGAAAGGAAAAAGGAGGCGCGAGCCCTTTCCCTAATCTGCAGCCATCAGCCGGCTACACAGAGGAGTCTGTCTTCACTCTACGTCTGGAGACAACTCGGAAGAGAATCTCAGAAATAACACGAGTGCTCACCCAGTTGTCTGGTGAGTTTTTACTGAGCCTCTATTGTGGGCCAGGCTGCAGCAGGCCCTGAGATAGGACAGTGAATGAGGCAGGCAAAACCCTTGCCATGGGGGAAGGCCCTCCCAGTGGGCATGAGGGGGTTGAAAGCAGCCCTGGTAGGAAACCACCGTAAACATGCCCAAGAGAAGAAAGATGAAGGACAAACACATGCACTGATGCCAAACATCTATCACAGGCAAGAGAGGGAGGAAGTTTAAAACCTGACCCGAATGACGAAAGGAGGGTTTCGGAAAGGAAAATAGAAAGCAAGGGCAAAGGAAATAATCTGGGCAGCAGGATTTATCTGCCTCCCTCTTTCTCTAATTCTTTTCCACCCCATATTGGAAAGGATTGCAGGGAGCTCCTGCCAGAGTCATTTCTGCAGCATGGGCTCTGCCTTGCAGCCCTCCCTTCCCTGTCTTTCATCCGGGTTGTAGAAAGCAGCTGGTGTAAAAGGATGTGCTGGGGCCCTTTGAGTTGCTGGGGTTGCATTAGGAGCCTACTGGACAGTGTTGGCATGAATTAATCTACTGCAGCATCTCTACAAATCAGGAGGCTGGCTGGCTTCTACTGGAAACGTCTCCATGCTTTGTGCCTAGGGCAAGCCAAATGTCTCCATACCCTGAGACCTAAAATGCTTTGGGTGCCCTTGCTGACAGGACCTGCTGTACAGATGCGTGTCCGCAATCATGCACTGTGTATGCTTCTGGCAGAGTGTATTGCAACCTGAATGTGAAATATGCTATTCTAGTCAAGGATTCTGATAAAAATTATCAGCCACAAGAGATGTGTAGGTGTCTGGTTTCACTGCAACAGCCTAGAATTATCTAATTTTAAAAATTCTTATTCCACCTTTTGTCTGGAGAGCAAGCAGGAAGTTGCTCACCAAATGCTATCGTCAGGGTGTGGTTATTTGGTTTTCTATAGAGGAGATACTATGTTTAAACCAATCTGTTTAAATCATATCCTGTTGATGTCAGAACCAAAGGATCTACAATCTGGTCCCAACCTGCCTTCCAGTCTAAGCACTTACCTACTCTTTACCTTGATCCTCCAAACTACTTGTGGGATGCTGAATTTGTCACCTTTGCTTAGACTGGCCCCTTTGCTCCACTCAGGGAGTTTTCTCTTATCTTTTATGATCTGAAGTCTTAATTCTTCTGAAATTCTTTCAGAAACTTCTGAAGTACCCACTGGAGAGCTTCTTTCTTTTGGGTTCCCATAGGTCAGGTCTTGGCACTGAGGTACAAAGCCAAGTACATAGCTTCTGTGTCCTCAGATCCCCACAATCTGGTAGGGAAGCAGACACAAGGAAATACACCATGTGCGACATCCAACAACCAAGAAAACAAGAAGAATGGGATGAAGAATTTAACAGAAACAAATCAAATCAAATTGCATATGGGCCCAACTCTGAGATTGTCTATCACAACAAAGTTCCCGGTTCCCTCTGGTGCTGTCATGATACTATTCTGGCACTCTCCCAAGCACATTAGTTTCTGTCCTGTTCTTAAATAAAGGTAGTTACCATCCTCCTTATAAGCAGCAGCAACGTGACTATCATCCTCATTATTAAACAGTCAAAACAGAGTTAATCATGTGTGATACATATTTTCAAGCAAACATGGCATGAGTTGATTTTCCATATTACAAAGATGGTTCTTCACTTCCTAAGGCACTGCTAAATACTAAGACTACTGCCGTAATAAAACGGGGTCTAATTTATAGATATTTTTTTCAAGAATATTTCCTTTTCTCATAAAATGAAAAACACATGTGAGAGTATTAACATGAAGAAGTTGCAAAATACATTTAATTTAGTCAGATGTGACATAAGATGAACACGTCTGATTTTTCTTGTTTTATTGCATTGGCTAAGATGTCCAGTGTGTTAATAGGAGTGGTGGGAATGAATGTTCTTATTTTGCTCCCAATTTTCTTTAATAGGTTTTCTGTAAGTTCTTCATAGATATCTTTTATCAGACTGAAGAATTTTGTCCCTATTCCTGTTTCTTGTTTGGTTATTTTTTTCTGAATGGGTTTTGAATTTTGTGTGTATGAATGTGATCATCTATTGAAATAACCATATGGTTTTGCTTTTTAAAGCTGTTAGTAGGGTTTAATTACATTTGCTGATTTTCTTTTCTTTTTTTTAAATTAAATCATGGCTGTGTACATTAATGCAATCACAGGGTACAGTGTGGTGTTTTCATATACAATTTGAAATACTCTCATCAAACTGGTTAATGTAGCTTTCATGTCATTTTCTTAGTTATTAAGACATTTCATACTCTGCTTTTAGAAAGATTCACTTGTACCCTTGTAAGATAAACCATAGAGGTGACCCCACCAACACCCTCACCCAACCCCCACCCCTCCCATCACCCTCCCCCTCCCCATATTCTAAGGCTATAATTAGGTTATATCTTTCCTATGAAAGCTATAAATTAGTTTCAAATTAGGGCTGTGTACATTGAATACTTTTTCTTCCATTCTTGAGATACTTTACTAAGAAGAACGTTTTCCAGCTCCATCCACGTAAACATGAAGGAGGTAAAGTCTCCATCTTTCTTTAGGGCTGCATAATATTCCATGGTGTACATCCATTTGCTGATTTTCAAATGTAAACTAAACTTACATTAGTGGCATAAATCCTTCTTGGTCATTGATGGATTATCCCTTTTATATGCTGCTGGATTTAATCTGACAGTATTTAATCTGAAAGTATTTTGTTATTTTCATGAGAGATATTGATCTGCAACTTTCTTCTTTTAATAAAGTTTTTGCTAAGGTTTATGGTAGCAAGGTTATGCAGGCCCCACAAAATGAGCTTCATTTGTGAAAGAATTTATATAACATTGAAATTATATCTTCCTTATATAATCAACAGAATATACCAGTGAAACTCTTTAGACTCATGAGATTCCATGTGGGAAGGTTTTTGATAAAGAATACAATTTCTCTAATACAGAGTTTTTACATTTTCTTTTTTAACTTAAAATATTAAGGCAGTACAAATGTTTTTGTTACATGAATGCCTTTTATAATGCTTAAGTCAGGGCTAATTAGTATGCTCATCACCCAAGTAATGTTTATGGTACCTGATAAGTAAGTTTTTGCCCCTCCTCCCCTCACTTCTTCTCCCTTCTTGATTTCCTATAACCTTTACATCTCTCTGTGCCCATCACTTAGCTGCCAATTTTCTATATCATCTTGTGACAATTTTGGTGAATTTTTTTTTTTGGCCAGGGCCGAGTTTGAAGCCCCCACCTCCAGTATATGGGGCTGGCGCCCTACTCCTTTGAGCCACAGGCACCAACCCTGAATTGTATTTTTTTTAAGGAATTTTCCCGTATCATCTAACTTATGAAATTTACTAGCATAAAGTCTTTTATAATATTCCTATTTCTATTATAATATAAAATATTATATGTTTTTAATAATTTACATATTTTATATTCCTATTATTTGATAATATTATCCTTTAAATGTCTATAGGATCTAGACTGGTGTTCCCTCTCTCATATTTTAAAAAAAAAGTTTTGATAGAAATTTTTCTTTTTTTTTCTGAGATAGAGTCTCACTATGTCACCCTGTGTAGAGTGCCATGACATTACTGCTCACAGCAACCTCAAACTCTGGGCTTAGGCAATTCTCTTGCCTCATCCTCCCAAGTAGCTGGGACTACAGGTGCCCGCCACAATGCTTGGCTATGTATTTTGTCGTTGTTGTTTAGTCATCTTTTTTTTTTTTTAAGCTGGCCTGGGCTGGGTTCGAACCCACCAACCTTGGTGTATGTGGCCAGCGTCCTACCCACTGTGTTACAGGCGCTGCCCCTGATAGAAGTTTATCAATGTTATTAATCTTTACATTTTGTCTTTGTTAATTGTTTTCCCTATTGTTTGTTTCTTTTACATTTTACTTATTTCTGTTCTTTATTCTTTCTTTCTTGTTATTTTGGGTTTAATTTGCTCATCTTTTTCTGGCTTATTTAGATGGAAGTGAAGATCATTGATTTTGAAACTTTCTACTTTACTAATAAGTGTTATTAAACTTATAGATTTCACTTTAACCACTGCTTTAGCTATTATCTCACAAATTTTGATGTTGCATTTTCATTATTCAACATTATTTTGATTTTCCTAGTGATTTCTTCTTTGATCTATGGGCTATTTAGAAGTGTATGGATATTTTCCAAATATTTGAGGGCTTTCACAATTAATTTATTATTATTATTAATTTCTAATTTCTTCTGTGATCAGACTATATACTCTGGCCTTTGAAATTTACTAAGAATCTTTTCTGGCCTAGTAGGTGATTTATTTTTGTGTCCTTCCTTGTGTTTTTGAAAAGAAATGGTATTCTGTAGTTATTGGGTATAGGATTTTATAAATAACAATGAGGTAATTGATAATGTTATTTACATTATCTATATCCTTACTGAATTTTAATTATTTTGTGAATTAACAAGATAAGGATGTTAAAAATCTACATCTATGAGTGTAGTTTTGCCTATTTCTCTCTTTAGTTCTGTTTTTGGTTTCATGTGATTTGAAACTCTGTTATTAGACACATATACATTTATTATTGCTGTGTCTTACTGATGAATTGATTTTTTATCATTATGACATGTCCTATGTCTCTGGTAAAAGTCCTTGTCTGGAAGTCTTTTTTACCTGATATTAATATAGCCACTTCATTTCTTTATGCTTACTATCTGTATAGTTTATATTGTTCCATTTTTTTACTTTTAATGTATTTGTGCCTTTATATTTAAAGTGCATGTCTTATAGACAGTATGTAATTTATTGTCTTAATTATTGTTATCTGACAATTTCTGCCTTTTAATTTAATATATTAATATAAGTTGGATTAAAATTACCATTCTGTTGTTTGTCATGTCTTCCTTTTGTTGTTGTTGTTCCTTGGTTCCTAATTTATTACCTTCTTTTAAGTTAAAAAATTTATTTAGCATTCTTCTTTAATTCCTCTGCTGGCTTTAGCTATATCTCTTTGCATGATATTTTTACTGGTTGCTCTAGGGACAATATGCATCCCTAACTTATCACAGTCAACTTAGAGATAATATTGTACTACTTTACATAAAATATAGGCTCAAGTGGCTAAGGTGCCAGCCATATACACCTAAGGTGGCAGGTTTGAATTCAGCT
>NW_003852510.1:323016-333878 GCF_000181295.1 Otolemur garnettii
AAAAAAAAAAAAAAAAATATATATATATATATATGAACCAATAACATAAGCGTTCTGTGCCGCCCCATCCATTCTGTTATTGTTGTCATATATATATATTATAACTATATACACTATAAAATTTTCAGAAAAGTGATGTAACTTTTGCTTCAAACCCTTATGTGAGTTATAAAAAAAATTATGAGTAGAAAAATACATACGGTATTTTATTCTTGCCTATATATTTACCATTTCAGCTTTCTTTTCATTCATATCTGTACACCTGTTTTAATTTTACCTATGGACTTATTTCTATCTGGTGTATTTCCAGTAGCATTTCTAGTGAAGGACTTCTGGCAACATATTCCCTATTTCCATTTATCTTAAAATGTCTTTATTTTGCCTTCATTTTAAAAATACATTTTCACTGGGCATAGAAATATAGGTTGGCAGTTTTTTTTTTCCCCTTACTCTTGGATTTCATTGTCTTCTTCCCTCCATTATTTATGAAGAGGTCATTCATTATTTGTTCTTTCCCTATATGTAATGTGTTACTTTTCTTTGACTGCTTTCAAGATTTTTTCACTTTATCTGTGGTCATCAATACTTTGAATATGATGGCCTAAGTGTTTTTGTTTGTTTTTGTAGCCTCCAACATCCTTGGAGTTCCCTGAGCCTCTAGGTGCTAGAAATTCATTATTTTAGCAAATTTGAGAATTTTTTAACCATTATTTTATGTTTTTTTCTTCCTCATTCTCTCTCCTATCTTCCTGGAACTTTAATTACACGTAGGTTAGACTGCTCAATGCTGTCCCACAAATCACTGAGGCTTATCACACGGAGGCTTATCTTTTATTTTTCCCAGTTTTTTTTCTTTTTGTTCTCCAGATTAGACAATTTCTTTTGGTCTATCTTCAAGTTCACTTATCCTTTATTATGTCACTTCCAATCTGATACTAAGCCCATCTAGATCTAAATTTCTTTTAGGTTCCTTTTTTATAGTTTCCATTTCTCTGCTAGAATTTTTCATCTGTTCATTCATTGTGACAACTTTTTTTTCAGTCTTTAAACATATTTATTATAGCTGCTTTTAAGGCCTTGTCATCTGGTTTCCACCTGAAGTTATCTTGCAGTGGAGTGAATTTCTGTGGAGTGATTTTTGTCATGCCTATTGGTCACATTTTCCTGTTTCTTCACATGTCTAGTAATTATTCATCATTTGATAGACATTGAGATGAAGCAATGTAAACAATATCAATTATATCATCTTTCTTTAAAGTGTTTTAAGTTTTTTTCTGAAAGTAGTTACATTACTGGTAGACCCTTTTGTTCTTAATCTTATTCCTATTAAAATGAGTCTAATTTAAAATTTAAATTAAATTAAATTAAGGTGTAAATTTAATTTTAAACTTAATTCTAGGGTATGGCTCTTACTGTATGCTATGACCCTTACTTCTCCCACACTCATTCCTAGTCCCTGAGGTCAGGTCTCACCGCTCCAGTTGGGCTGGAACTGTAATGTTTCCCAGCATATCCTGACCTCCATGTTCATCATCCAACTTTCAAGACTACAGGAAGAGCTCTCCGCAGGGCCTTATGGAATCTTGACCACATTTGTGCAGCCCAGCCTTCAGCTAAAAACCTGCAGGGAACCCCCCATGCCAACTTCTGGGTCCTCATCCCCTGCCTCTTCTCAGGGATCTTATCCTGCAAATTTCACCCACTTCAACAACCCAGAAAATTCTTATCTCTGCCTTCTCAGATCAGCTAAACTGCCCATCTTTGGGCTCCATCTTCCCGCTTCACAATAAGAAGACAAGCTAGACAACTGTGGAACAATTATACCACTCACTTCATAAATTTCCTTTCCCTCAAAGATCTTAGTTTTGCACTGTTTGTTCTTCAATACTCAAAAATGATTTCCTTAAATATATTTTCCAGTTTTATGTTTATCTTAAGTGAGAGGCCAATTCTAGTATTAGTTACCCAGTCATGGCCAGATGTACAAGTTCAATTTTTATCTTTTTAAAATTACAAATGGGGTCATGCCACTTCCTTCCCCAAACCCTCTTGTAACTTTCCACTACCCTCAGGATCGCTTTGTGATCTACAACATCTTCTTCAAGGCCCCACGTGATACAACCCCCAAGTACTTTTCCAGTTTTTTATTGTACCATTTCCTTCACATACTCCACTCTTTTTAGTCTTCTCTTGTCCCTCAAACTTCTATCACAGGGTCTTTTCACATGTTTTTTCTTCCACCTCAAAAATGCTCTATCCTTTCTTTCCATATTGACTACTGCTCATCTTCATGTTTCAACAGAAACAGCATTTCCTGAGGATGGCCATTCCTGCCCCAGCCAAGTCTAGTTACATCCCCCTGTTCCATACTCTTGTTTTACCCTATATATTTTTTTACTTCAAAGCTCTTATTTAAATTGTAATTAATGTGGTTCTTGTTTGATGTCTGCCTGCCCAATTCCAGAGAACAGAGATCCTGCCTCTTTTCCTTGCACTGTATCCCCAATATTTATCAATGCCTGGTACCCAGTCAGTACTCAATATATGCTTGTTGAATAAATGAATCCACTTGTGACTTTTAGATATTCAACTCATTTTATCATTGATAATAAACATAATACCTAACATTCATACAGTCTTTGATTTTTCAAACAGGATTTCCTGCGTAGCTCCTCTGAGCCACACAAAACCCTGTAAGGAATATTGTGAATATTATCAGATAAAGATTTTGAGACACAGAAAAGCTAGATGGTTTTCCAGAGTTCACACTGCCAGAGGCAGAGGCATGGCAACAGTCTCCCAGCTATCTATTCAGGAGTTCCATCCAGAAGACTTCTCAGCCTCCCATTCTCTTGGGTTCTTTCTACCCTTGCTTTATCGAGAAAAATGTGCATAAAATATAATCCCCTTTTTGAGAAAGGATTTTTACTTATTCAGATGGGAATCATGTTGGCTTTTTAGGCCCTTAAAAATTATCATTGAGCACAGGAAATTCTACATGGACTTAAAATAATTTTGCTCCTATTGTTTCCAATGCTGAGCTGTTTCCCTATCTCTATTCTTGGCCTTGTGAGGCTCTTTGCTATCCTATTAAAATTTAAAATGCTTGGGTCTTCTTGTTGCAAAAATTCATCTCAAACATTCTAATACCTCCTTTTAAAGAAGCTAATAAAGACTATCCCCCAAACCAGCCATGGGTCTAGATACCCAGCCATCACCTGGGTGCTGGCCTCTTAGGTAGAGGTGAATGTGCTGAGCTCTCACCCTCCATCCCACTCCCTCTGTGCCAGTGCAGATGTTCACAGGATAACCAGCTCAGGCTGGAAACCCCATCTGAGTGTTTGACCTGTTTGATCACACAAAACTGAGTGGCTGATCCAGGTTTAACCTTGACCTCATCAGCACCACCTTCTAGCACCACTTTGGCTCAGGAGCACAGTTATTTATTCCAAGGGATGATTGAATGCAGTATGAGTGTCTCTTTGGGGCTTTTGAACTCATTTATCTATCCAGTCATTAATAAAAGGTGAAGACGAGAAAAAGGCAGGCCAGAATGGTTTTGTATATTCAAGATTGTCTAATTGTTAGTTGTGTGTCCCTTGCCCCCTTTCTGCTGTTTCACATTCTGAAAACCAGGGGTAAGTCAGCACGGGCTTCTTACCATGCTATTGTCGGTTTTAGAAGGTCTTGTGCGTTAGGGGCTCAGACTCAGGACCCCGTGCTGCACAGTAGTGATTCAGGTGAGCAGCAAGTTCTGGCTTCAGGTGTTTGTCATCAGAGGCTTTGTCAAACTCCTGTGGCCCAGGTTTTGTGCATTCACAGAAAACACTGTAGCCTTAAAATTCTGGGTATTCTAATTCCTGATTTAATCACAAGGATGCATAGCTGATGCTTAGTCCAAACCAAAGGCCAGAATATTTGCAATCAGAATAATCCTTGGGGAAAAAAAATAAACTAGGTAGTTTTCCTGTTATACTTCAAGCTTACTCTTCCATCTATCCCAATGGTGGTGCTAACTACCATTAGAGAGCATTTAGGTGACCAGTACTGTGCTAAGTTAATAGTGTCATTCTCTATGAGATAGGTGCTTTTAGCCCAGTTTTACACTGGGAAAACTAAGACTCAAAGAGAATAAGTAAATTCCCTGAAGTCCTTGGAGGAGGACTCCTAGTCTGCGGGGGAGCTGAGATTCCTTTGCTCTTAACAAGAGGTCAACAAACTATTTCTGAAAAGGAAAAATAGTAAATCTCTTAGGCTTTGGGGGCAACATGTGGTCTCCATCATGTACTCTTCTTTCTTTTACCACCCTTTAAAAAGATAAAAACAATTTTGAGTTTACAACTCTTTTGAGAAAAGCTCATGGACCAAGTTGGACCCGGATCTGGACGACGAGCCATAGTTTTCTTCCCCCTGCTTCTTAGCCAGTCCATATCCTGCTTCTCAGGGTGTGGAAACCTGTGCATTCGCAGTGGGAAATGGGGAGAAAATGGTAAGAGCTTGGGAATGTTAGCAAGATGACATTTGGTGCTGTCCCTCCTCTGGTGAGATGAAGCCAGGGTCATTTAATCACCTGATGGTTGTGAAAGGTTTTAGCTTTTCCGCTGAGATTCTTTTAGGAACCTCACGCCCTCCACAGCGCTGAGGGCTTCCTTCATGTGCTGAAGGAAAATGCTTCCTAAAGTGAACAGAAAACCCACAGGACAGAAATTGTCTTCACATCTGGCTGACCTTTTTCAACCTTTCTCCTCTGTACTTCCTTGGTTATAATCAAAGCTGTGTGAGAAACTTCAGAGTCAGCAGCTTTTTATTTTTAAGCTGTAATTTAATTTTTTTTTTTTTCAGCTGCTAAGTGTTTGAGTGCTTAAGAGACTCTAGTGGTAAATATTTACCTCTTGCCTGGCAGAAGCTGTGGTTCCCTTTGATGAACTCACACAGTGTGGCCTGCTGCTGACCAGGACTACTGATGGTCCCCGTGGGTGCAGTCCACAGCTGTGGGCTGAACTCTTCCAGAAAATGCTGCTGGGGCCCAGCAGCTTCCCGGGACTCCCCGCTGCCCCTGCCTAACCCAAACCCCCATCTCCTCTCCTCACGCTTCCCTGCCCTCTCTCTTTCTCTGGGGCAGACACATTCTTCTGCCTGGCAAAAGGAATCTTGTTTCCATGGAAGCCTCATTAAATCTGCATCTTGCTCAGTTTGGGTTTGATCACGGCTGCCAGAAGTATTTTTAGCCCGTGCAGTTGCGTAATGAGATAGAGATTGGGGAAGGGGGAGGGGACTGTATAGACAAAGAGAAGATTTTAAAAGAAAAAGAGATAGGAAGAAGGAAAACTTCAAAAGAAGAGGGTTTCATGGTGGGGGGGCAGGAACAGAGCACTTCTGGGCCACCGAGGCTGCTGCTCCCTGCTGCTCCCTGCTGCTCCCTGGATAGCTCTGGAAACCCGTGGACGCTGGCCATGACAACTGTCCTGGTCACATGTCAGGGGAACCTCTGATCTCCCTTTCCATGAGCTCAGTCAGCCACAGCCAGGGTGACACTTAAGCCGGGGGATATGACGGCTGCTGCTGCTCACAGGTTTCCGCTGCCAGGGGCACAGTGGGACAGGGAGGATGGTGGCAGAGCGAGGGCTGAGTATAGCAGGGGAGAGAGGGCATACAGTCTGCTTGGCACTGGAACGCCATGCCCAGGGTGTCCTTGGCTGCTGAGGATCTGAGAACTCCGGCGTCTGCTCTTCAGCCAGGCTATGCCCTCCCCTGCCCCTGCACTTGAGACAGCTCTGGACTCTGGGATGTTGTTTGCTTTCGCACCGGAATATGTGTGCACACACATGCATGCACATACATGAATGTTTTTGTGTAACAATCCACAAAAGATAAAAACCACAGGCAGAGATAATAAATAACTAATGTGTATTGAGGATTTACTGTGCCATGCCGTGTTTTCGGCCTGTTAACTCATTTTTCCTTCTCCTTATTCTGTGGACCAGACACTCAAAGCATCATCCTTCCACAGGTAAGGAAACTGGGACACAGAGAAGATGAGAAACTCAATCAGGGTCCTCCAGCTAATTAGTGGCAGAACCAGGTCTTCTACCCAAGCAACTGGACTTGAGATTCCCCAGTCCTAGATGGATAAGGTGTTATTGGCCTGTCAGACATTTTAAACAACTTTCTGTGCACAGAACCCTTCAGAGTAACTTTGTATTGATGAGCTGGAAGTAGTCTGCAGATGCGCTGCTGGGATTTCATTCATCCTCAAAGAGGTGGTATTTTTTTTTTTTCAGGTTTTCTGAAGGCGGTATCTAAATTCATAAAAATCTTTACGATCAAGATCTTCACAGGTTTCCTGCTGACTCTTGCACTGCCATTCTCCCCACATTCCCAGCGGGATTGTATTGACTCCTTGTCTGCCCTGAGCCCCAGGCCTCCCCACTGTTTGCTGCCTTCACATCCTGGGCAGTGGGAGGCTCCTGGGGCCGGCCCACCACCCACAGCCCTTTCTCAGGACGGCATTTACTTTCCCACACCTCGCTCCATTCACTCTGCTGGGCAGTGGCTATGGGGGCCTTACTTGGCTTGAAGGCTGATTCCTTCTTTCTCCACTGGTCTCTTTGATTATCTCTTTGTCCACCAGCCCCTCTTCAAGGCCTTAGTTTTCTTTGAAGTTAATAGCTTCCGTTCTCATTCCTCAAAAAAAAAAAAAACCAAAGTGAGAAAGAAGAAATAAGAATACCCTCCCCACATGCTGCCTGCCACAGGCTCTCCCGTAACTGCCTTCTCTGTTCTGTTAAGGACATGGAAATAGTGGGGGGCATGTGTTGAGGATCTGTTTGTTATTCTAAGCACCTCAATCTTTACAATATCCCTATGAGCTAATTACCATAACTACCCCCATTTTACAGAAGAGTAAACCAAGGTACAGAGAAATGGAGTAACTTGCTCAAGGTCACACAGTGGTTGTAACTGTGATGCAGAACTGGGCAGTCTGAGCCGTGCTCCTGATCACTGCTCCATACACACATTACTTCCCCCTTGAAGATACCCAAGGAAGAGTTTGAAAGATATCAGCTGAAGTCTTCTTGCATAATAAAGCAGAGGCCAACTGTCCCGGAGTTCCGCTGAGCATACTGTCCATTGTTAATGGCTTGTGTTCAGCCATGGCCTCTAAAGTCCCAGGACTTGCCTGGGCACCATGACAATTGGACACCCCAGGAACCGACAGTGATTGAGACTTCAACAGTGATGTAGCCATCCGAGGACAGGAGGAAGTGTATCCGTGTCACTTTGTTTTGGTTAAAAGAAGCAGAAATGCACTGAAGGCGGCTCATGTATATATTTTAAAGTTGAATGCAGAACTCAAAGAAGGACAAACAGGCCTCATGTGGTGCTAAAACAGGGACTGGGAAATTGCCTCCATCATCTTGTTCCCTGGCGTCAAATGGTATCTTACCTGCTTTTCTCTGTGTCTCTGTCTCATTTCTCTCTCTCGTCAGACTATCTTTGCTTCATCATGTACATGGAAAAGCTTGCACCAACCCTCCCAAGTGTGTATATCCTCATTTCAGGCAGCTGTGGTATTCTTAAAACTCCACATTCCAGGGAAAAATCTTGGGTCAGGGACTGAGACAAAAGGGGAAGAAATGGAGTGAAAATGTGGCAGCCAGGCCTAGAAGCAGCAAGGAGCCTGGCAAGGAAGCAGTTGGCAGTAACAACTCGAAAGCTCAAGGCAGAAAGAAGTCACATCCTTTTCACAGGTGGAGAAACTGAGGCACAGAATACACTTGGCTGGGATCCAGATCTCTGGCCTTTGTGTCGATGCTAGGTCCTGGACACGCTATCTGATCTTTCTCAGAAGTTTCTCTACTTTGTCCTACAACCCACTCAGAGCAGCTGGTGCTCTTAGGATGACTCAGGTCAAGAGCATAAGACAAAAGCATCCAAAGTGAAGTTCTGGAAGAGCTCAGCTCTGGGTCCTGGGACCAGCTCTTTGCTAATCCATCATCCATATGGTACCCTTGTTGAACTAATACCAGGGGCACTTGGATTTGAATACCAGTCTCCAAAGCTTATATTCTTTTTACCATGTGACAAGCCCTAAACCTCAGAGCATTGCCACAAAGTTTTTGGACCCATATTACAGATAAGCAAATTGAGGCTCAGAGGGTAAGTAGCTAGTTCAAGGTCACACAGCTGAGCCAGATGTAAACAGAGTTCTAAGTCTGATTCCAAAGAGCCTATGCTTTAGCCACTTGTAATATTCCTGCTCTCGGCTTCATTTCCTTGTCTGTCAGATGGGAATGATAACACTCATCTAACATGGATATTGTAGGGCGAAAAACAGATAAAAGAAGAGAAAGTGCTTTGAAAATGTAAGCAGTCCCTGCAGACGCGAATTATCTTTGTTGCTGTCACACACCACCAGCCCCCAGGGCTGTGCTAAGCTGTAGTCAGCTCAGAGCTCTGGAGGTGCCTCCTCCCCACCAACAGCAGGGGGGACAGTCTGTCTTCATCCTGAGCAAAGCTGACAAACTGAGCACCACTCCTCCCCCAGTGTCCCCATGCCAGGGAAGGAGCACAGCTCATGCTGGGTTTCTCTGTTGCTGAGGGAATACAGAACCCAGAATTTAGACCTCAGCAGGTTGGGAAGATAATAAAATGTTTTTCCCCCCAAGATTTTTTTTGAAATATTTTCTTTTGTCAATTCAAATTGTGCATGCCAGTTTCTTCCAGAAATACATACATATAAGATTTCCCAATGATGGGGACTGTTTGTTTTATAATTGAAGGACAGGAAAGGAAACTGACATTTATTGAGCACCTACCCTATACCAGGCAGCTACCTAACTGTCAGGCATTCTTACAATGTATTATTCCCACTTCATAGACCGGGAGTCTGACCCAGCAAGCTTGTATTTCATGTGCTAGTTCCCACCAGTCAGTGGCTGGAGGGCTGAGATTTGAACGCAAGTCTCCAAAGCCTCCATCCCAAACTGCCTTCTATTGAAGAAGAGGCCACGAAGGGGGTATCAAAGATGTCCCTTTCCAGACCAACAGACGAGGAAGCTGCTGGAAGCTACTTATGCAAAGGTCAGCAAGAAAGGAAGCAGCATCGGAAACCCCCAGGCAACCTTCCCAGGCTGGCCCATGCCATCTGGCCAGCTGTCATCATCTGGCCTTCTACAGGGCTCGCTGTGTTCTACAGAAACATCCAGGATGTTTCCCCAGCTGGTGGGAGTCTGAAGGAACAGTCTGTCAGGTTTCACCAAGGTCCAGAGCAACTCATTAGCTAGGGCAGGTACTGGGAGGGTAGGAGTGGGTGGGGGTATTCCAAGGGACAGAGCAGATATGCAGAAGACTTAGAATCCATTTTCATGACCAAAGATTGAGGTGAGAGTCCTTCTGTGCAGGGGCAGAGAGGGTCCAGAAACTTGGTTTAATAGCCAGGAGGATAGAAAGAAGAGAAAGCAAAGCCAGACTTGGGAGGCCTTGCCTCAGCTCCTTGGCAAAGGCGCATCAGGCCATCTCTTGAAGCACTGACCCTGCCTTTGGCCATGTGTTCGCCAAAGCCGACCCATCAGCCCTGCAGTGGCCTCTGCGTTGAGAGAAGGGCCTAACATGATTCTTGAAGAAAGGGATTTGACAACAACAACAAAGGGCTGCCTCGTGTGTTTGCTCATCTCGTCCTCCCAATGGTCCTATGAGGTACATGAGACAGGTATTCATCTCTCCACTTGGCAAATGGGAAAAACAGGCCCCAGAGAAGTGAAATTTCTTTCCCAGAGCCACACAGCTGGTAAATAGTGTCGGGGTCAGCTGGTCTGTCTCCCACATCCCATGCCCTGTGCACCGTGCAAATGCAAAGCCACGGGACGGCCGAACAGCCCGTCACTGACTGTGCCTACTGCAGCCTCCTTCCTTTTGTCTTTCAGAGATCTACTCTAGGAGAACTAACTATTCTTGTTTAGATAAGAAATAGCCAAGACTTCTGCGGGATGGCTGCCCGAATAGCAACAGAACAAACTCAGACCCAAATATAATAGATGCTCAGAATGTGTGTGGACTCAGCACTTCACTACCCAGCTCTAAGCTGTGACCCTCATACGTCTCTCACAGTATGACACGTGTTCACTCTCACCTCGGTCCCTGCTTCACATGACAACAAATATGATTTCAGGCTCTGAGTTCGCAAGGGCTAAGTTTATGAGGCATGTCTTGAATGCCAAGTGCTGAGTCAGCTACTGGAAGTAGAGACAGGAATAAGATGGCCAATTTTAACTCAGGAAGGTTTTTTCATTGCAAGTGGCAGAAGCCCAGCTTGAATTCACTTTGGAGAAAGGGGGATTTTTTGGTTTACCCAAGCAAAGAATGAGAAGGAAAATCCCAGGGATGACCAATTCAGGAATTCAGATGTCTCCGGGGCTCATCCTTTCTTCTTTCACACCAGGTCTCCTCTCAGAGTGGTTCCCACAACCAGGCAGGAGGGGCATCCACAGGCAGAGATTATGTCTTTGGCTTTAGCCTTAGAGATGAATTGTCCCTCTTGTGTCAGAGAGGGCTTAGACCGTCCACTCTGTGGGAGAGATAGGATCTGTAAAAAGATGGCAAGTCCCATTTGAACCACACAGTTAAAGCCTGAGGAATGAACTTGCCCAAATCAGGGGAATGGAGGAAGGAAATTGATGCTTTCAGTTCTAAATGATACTCAGTCCCTGACCTTGAGGAGTTTTCTGTCTGGTGGGAGGTGTGAGCATGACCACACAAGTGAGGTGCCGCAGTACAATGCCCTCTACAGCACAAGAGCCTGGGGGCCCAAGAAAGGGGATACATCTGAGTCTGGACCAGGTTAAGAGATGCATCAGGATGCC
>NW_003852510.1:333960-346776 GCF_000181295.1 Otolemur garnettii
AAAAAAAAAAAAAAAAAAATAGAAAAGTTAGCTGTGTGTTGTGACAGGCACCTGTAGTCCCAGCTACTTGGGAGTTTGAGGCAGGATGATCATGTGAGCTCAGGAGTTGGAGGTTGCTGTGGGCCATGATGACACCATGATACTCAACCCTGGAGTGACAGAGTAAGACTCTGTCTCAAGAAAAAAAAAAAGAGGTATCAGGAAAACATCACAGGGGAGCTGAGGGATACTCATACATTCTCCAAGAGAGACTGGGAGTCAAAAGGTCACCAAAGTCAGGAAAAGCATCCCAGACAGAAACAATCACATTAGCAAAAATGCAGAAGTGCCTGGGTGCCCGGGAAAGACGGGTAGCTCAGTACTGTTAGAGGCCAAGAGCAAAGGTGGCAAGGCCCTGAAGTTAAGGGCAGAAGAATGAAAAGCTTTTGAAAATACGTGTGGAGTTAGGATCTCAGAACCCAGAAAGGATTTCTTTAAAATAGAATCAAAGAACAACCTGAACAAAGTGTACAGGCTGTGAGGATTGTATAGGAAGTAACATGGTGAGACACGTTGGCTTGAAATGATATATTCATGACACAATGATCTTTTAAAGGATGTTCTTTTGGGAACAAAGAGAAAAATCTCAGATTGTGTCCGTAACTAATGAGTTTCCTGGTACATATAAAATCTTCGTAAATGTTATGGGGATGATAGGGAGATGGGCAAAATAGACCAGGGTTCAGTTTGTGGTCAGTGCTTATCAAGCTGGCACATCAGCTGGGTCACACCTTTAAATATGACTTTGAAAAATCAAAGATTTGAAGTTTGAGGAAAGTATTGAAGGTGGAAGATTATGTCGCCTCAAGTTTAAAAAGAGCGTAGGAGCTGGTGATTCAAATGATCAAAAGCGTCAAGCTGCCCATTAGAATTCAGGAGAGTGGTGTGTGCTCTGAACCCCGATGCGTGCAGAGCAGCGTGGAATGAGATCACTAGTAGACGTTCGAAAGACTGGAACCAATGTAGGATTTTCAGGTGCCAACTTCAAGCAAATGAAATGAGACCTATAAAGGAGAATATAGGAGTCAGGGGGGTATAAGATACCAGAGAAAGAAGAGCTAGGGTTTGTGGGAAGGAGGGAGGGAGGCAAAGAGAAGGCGCCTTTAACACAAGAGCCTCCTCTTCCCCTCTCCTCCTTCCTGCTAAAATAACTGTTTGTTTTAGCTGAAATGATCGTAAGGCAAAAATTTTTTAATAATAAAGAGCTATTTTGTGTTGATTTCTATCACGAAAGCAGAGAAATTAAATCTCCTAATGGAATGAGTGGAAAACCTTCTCTCCTGCAGCAGGGAGCCAGTCAGCCTGCTCGGTGCCACCCTGGGCTTGATTGTCCACAAGCTTTGTCCCCACTGCAGGAGGCGTAGCCACAGCCCAGTGGTTCATGCTTTCAGTGAAGCGATTTTCTTTACATTCTGAGGTTTATGACATCTCTTGTCCATCAACAATTGAGCTGTAGCCTTTAGTCCAAGGGTTCAACCTGGAGTTCATGGGGCTTTAGAGGGCCAATGACTGGGTCTTTCGAGGGTCTGTAAACCCCCCAAAATTTTATACAAAATACTGAGTGTAAGCATGTAAGAGGTACTTCAGTTACCAAAGCAGTTTATAATTCCACCCCACAAAGGCTAAGAACTACTTCCTAGAGCAGCAGTTCTCAACCTGTGGGTCACGACCCCTTTGGGGGGTCAAACGATCCTTTCACAGGGGTCACCTAAATATATCCTGCATATCAGATATTTACATTATGATTCATAACAGTAGCTAAATGACAGTTATAAAGTAACAACGAAAATAATTTTATGGTTGGGGGTCACCACAACATGAGGAACTGTATTACAAGGTCATGGCATTAGGAAGGTTGAGAGCCACTGTCCTAGAGCAAAGGGATATTTTGCCACACTTGGAGATTTACAGGACAGCTCACTCTGGGATGCAGTTTCACGCTTTCAACAGCAGATCTGCTTCCAGCTCTACAGGCTCGTCAAGGATATACTGCAGTAATTCTACAAGAATTAGAATTCAGCATGTTTGACTTATTTACAGGAAGAACCACAATATCAGTTTCCTCCAAAAAATTGTTTCCTGGAAAATGTTCTTTTCCTTGGTGGGAAAGAACATTGTTAGATTCAGGAAGTGCCCCTGTGTTTACATTTCGACCCTGAAAGATAATTGTGATTTCACTAAATCAAACCTGTATACCTCAATTAGGAAAATGTTGGCTGATTTTGGCTTCTAAGGGTAAAGTGTAACCCTGCCAATGAGCTGTGCTTTTATTGACTAACAGGAACTGAGCTTTTGAAATTGATAAGTAGGCAGAAGGATGTGTGAGTGTTCTGTGACACGTTTAAGCACTCACAAATATTCACTTGGGACAGAGGAAAAGAAGAATTCTGAGCACAGAAAATCAACTTAGAGGAGGGAGAGCAAGCCAGAATATTTCTGGGAAAACATGGATGAATCAATAGCCAGCCAATGTGCTGATCAAAGAAATTATCCTTTAGGGGAAAACAGTAGAAGTCGATTGAAAAACAAGCATGATGCATAAAAACAGCAAACAGAAGTCACAATGGGTTGATTGTGTGATGAGGTAATTAACAGCTGGAGTTAGCAAAATAAGTTCAAAAAGAGAGAGAGAGAAAGAATAGTTAGAGGTGGAAAAAAAAAAATCCCCAGAAGATCTTTAAAGTGAGAAACAATGAAAACAATTAGTCAGAAAATTAAGAAAAATAACTCATTTAGAACTGAATTATCTGGGAAATTGGTAAAACTTCCCACATATAGAAGAAGTCGGTCCCCTGTTCCTCTCTCTATACATGAACAGAAATGTAGCCAGCCAATGGGTTAATGTGTTAATCAAAGAAGTATCTTTGGAGGAAAAACAAAAACCACAGAAGCCAGTTGAAAAGCAAGCAAAATGCTGTACAGAAACAAACAGCGAATAGAGTGACAATGGCTTGACTGTGTGAGAAAACCACACAATCTTTATTGAAAACACCACGTATGGAGATGGATTCAATGCTATTTTCTTTGTGTTTATATCCCAAACATGTGTCTTCCGTGTTCCGCAGCACCAGACCATGTCATTCTCCAAGTCAGTATGGCCAAACGGAAAGGGTTATTTCTAAAACCAGCTTCTCCTCTTCTGGAAGTCCCTCTTTTGGTCCACTGCTTCATGGTCTTCACCTTGTCTACTCAGTGCAAAGCCTTAAATTTATCCTTTACTTTGTCCTAGATCCCATTTCTGCATTTGAAATATTTCTCTCTTGCATCTATTTTCATTCATTCGTTTCATAAGTATTATGAGCTCTTGTCACATTTCGGAAATGGTTCTTGTTGCCAGAGGTGGTCTTGTAAACAAGCAGTCTCCACTGAGTGCTCTAAGTGTCATCCCAGAGGCAAGCACAGGGCCTGCAAGGCTCACCATCCCAAAGGCAAGCACAGGGCCTCTGCAGGGCTCACCAAGACTGTCTAAGGAGTTTGGGGATCGTGTGTCTCAGAGACGGTGCTGTCAGACCTGGAGGACATGTGGGAACTGGGCGAGAAAGAGAGCAAGGAATAGCATTCCAGAAAAAGGCCTTTCACAGCATGCTATGACATTTGGAAGACAGTGGAGAACCACTGAAAAGTTTGGAGGGGAGGAAGAGCATGGTGAGATTTGCAACTTGAACAAATGGCTACCGCTGTGTTGGGAGGATGAGGTTAAACGGGCATGAACTCTGTCAGGGAGATGAGTTAGGAGACTGTTACCCGAATCTGGGCCAGAGGTGATAGTGGCCAATTAAGAGTTTTAACAGGGAATGAAAAGAAGAAATGAATAGGTAAAAACAACAGGGTCTGGTGCCTACCTAGAAGGAGGAGTCATCCAGAGAGGGAATCAGCATACAGGAATGAAGGAAGGGACAGGGTTGTGAACTGCTGACACGGGGATTAAAGGAGGAGAAAGAGCTTTGATAAAGGAAGTAAGAAGTTCCGCTATGGAGTGAATTTGATAGCAAACATGTAGACTTGAGAGTGGATACCTGATGTGGAGGGGAAGGTCATTAAAAATGAAAAGGTCAGGGGACTGAAGGCCAAGAAATTTTAATTAGTCATCTTGGGCCACCAACACCCCCAGGATGCTGGCAGGAAGACTATGAGCCAGGTACCAAAGTCTTCAACGTTAAGTCAAGTGACTCAGATATCAGAGGACAGTGGCAGGAAGCAGCAGGAGAGAGGCATAGAGCCTGATGGGGAAGAGGCCATTACCTGAGGGGAGCAGGGAGGAGGGAATTATCCAGCTGACACGGCTCTGCAGGATTTGCTTCCAAAGCAGTCCTCAGGAAAGAAACAGCAGTGAGCACAGGAGAGGGGCGGGCACCCCAGAAAATCACCTAGATGAGTTCTATTCCCAAGCGTCTCCTATCTACATGAGGGCCTTCACTGATTCTCAGAATATCACCAGCCAGATTTATATCTCATTACTTGTTCCCACCACCCCTCAGCTCTGATCACGTGGGCACTTTCCTGTTTCATCATAACCATCTCCCAACCTCCTCACCTCCACTCCCTGAAGGTGACCTCCTCCCTCCCAACCCTCCCAAGAACCATTTAATACTGATGGTGTGATTGTTCCCTCCACCGACCACACTGTTCTATAACTATTAAACACCACCTGTGGCGCACATATGAGGCAATCTCTTGGTGTACAGAAAACTCGGTGTATACTCTGTCAAGTTCTGGCATGTTCCTTCTACAGGTAGATGCACCATGAATATGTAGCGTACTCGTTAAGTAATTTTCTATTTGATGTGGGCTGATAATCTCTGGTCTATGGATGTCTTTTGTAAAGTAGAAATGACAGACAGCACATGGGGCTCAAATTCCATGAAGCAAAAGCACATGAGAGATGGGACGGAATATTTTTTCCTTATAGCTCTTTTGTAGCAATGGTTTTGTTTGATTTGCCTACGAGCTAAAATTATGAATGGCATATCAAGTGATTTTCCTGTACATCCAGAAAATGGATTTTAGTATTTCGTAGAGAGTAACTGCTTAAGACAAGTAAAAAAACAGCTTTCAAGTTTGTTTGTTTGTTTGTTTTTATAGCAGAGCATTTTTAAAAAGTGAAGATAAATGAAATCAAATGGCAAGTGTCTAAACCTGTTGGACACAAGTCCCCGTGGCCACTGATACACAGTGTTTATGTGACTGCTGGGCCACCAGCAGCTAGATAATACATACACCTCAGTGGCCAGTGTTCCAGGCAGCTGCAACAGATGGGTGGAAGTTGCCCAGCAGCTGAAGAGCTTCCTCAGGAAGGCAGCACTCTGCCTGCTGTTCTCTATTCTTTACATTTAAGCTGTCTTTCTTTTCTCATTTTTATTTTCATTATCCTAATAATACTCTACCCTAGACTTTGGCAGGGAAATCTGGACATAGGAATGATCTTGAATTATTTTTCCCTTTGGGAAATTGTAGCATTTTAAAAAATATCTTAGCTGGCTGGAGATTCTTGAGAATTTCTGTTTTCTTGAATAGTCATCAAAGATAGTGAGGCCTGTGCTTTGAGGAGTCGTACCTATGGAAAGTCATATCAGCAGCATCAGGCAGGACATTTGGGACTACGAGGTGCTCCTCTATGGAGAGCCCCATCCCCTTCCCTCCAGTTGTCTCAACTCAGTACTTGTCCCTGGTGAATAGGGTGTCTGGTTTATGGAATCTGAGTTATCTCAGCAAGAGCTGAGTACTAGCAGAAGGTACGGCATGTCTGGCCCTGCCTGAGAGAATTAGAATACTTACCTGACTGCCCTTAAGATTCCAGCAAAAATAACCCATCATAGAGGAAGAGGAAAGGCAGGCTTCATCTGCAATCCTCGCTTCATCTCTGTGTAACTTTTTGAACTTTGCACTGAATCTGTTGGTTTCCTCCTCTGTCAAATGGAGGTGATGCTGGTACCCGCTGCACTGAGTTGTAACAAGAGTTAAATGAGGTGTACTGAAAGCACTTAGCACGATGTCTGGCATGTAAGGAATACTCAATCAACGCCCATCGTGAAGAAGCCAGAGAGACCTGGAGGTGACCAGAGAGGCCACAACTCCTTCTGTTTCACTGAAAAGCAATTTTCACTATCCTATTGGAAAAGCCGTATGGTATGGTGGTCAAGGATATGGACCGTGCAGCTGGACTTCAGTTCAAATTCTGCCTCTGTCGTTTATTAGCTGTGTGGCCTTAGACAAGTGACTTAGCCTCTTTGTGCCTTAGCTTTAATATTTGTAAAAGAGATGTAATCATAGTTTCTACCCTGTTGGACTGTGGAGATTGGATGAGTTAATACATATAAAGCACTTATAACAGTGCCTGGAATGTATTACATTATATGTATTAGCTGTTATTTTATTAAATAATGTGTGGAGTAGGACATGGAGAAGCTTCAGAGGTTTTGAGGTCCTTCCCAGCTTTATAAACCAAACAGAGTTGCAGTATCAATATCTGTGTACATGTCCACTTTCCCCATTGGACTGTGAACTCCTGAACCGCAGGGAAACCGCTTTACTCACCTTTACCAAGCATAGCTTCTAATTACTATGCCTGACATTCATTAGGTGCCAAACAGGAGGGGGCATATGGTAGGGAGTCAGTTAATGTGGCCCAGTGCAGATGGGGAGGTGGGTCAGGTTAAAGGTGAGAGAAAGACCGTGGGGCCATCACATTAATTAGTCACCAACATGAATTACAGACATTACTGTCCAGGAGAAATCAGAGCGATGTTTCACTTTTTTCATGTCAACACCAATAGAATCCAAGGAGAATGAATGGAAGGAAGGAAGAAATGATAATCTGTTTGCATGTGTTTTATTATTAAATAAAAATAATTAGTAGTAGCACTATTACTATATGATTTTGTGTGTATGTCTTGTTTTAGTGTGCATAGAAAATGGGGTGCAATCTACTCCCCTTTCGAAACTAGAGCTCAGGAGAAATTTCCACAGAGAGGGATCCATAGGTTATGGATGTGGCCTTGAGGGTTCTAGGTTACTGTTCCTGAATATTTGTCCATGTCATACTAAGCTCTCTGAGATGAAGAACAATGTCTTACTCAGCTTTTTAACTCCTTTAGCTCGTAATGCCAATTGCATGCTTTGCCCATGGACACTCATAGCCATTTGTAAAGGGGATGGAATTTTTGAAGTCTGCTCACATTTTCCCATCCTTCCCTAACACACACAGTTTGCCTAGCCGTAGCTTCTCTTCCGTCAGCCACCCTATAAACAGCATGTAAACATTACCCAGGCATCCTCTTCCATCACTGTTCTTGACACCTTGCCCACTCTGTTCCCCATGTCAAAAATTGCAAGTGTCATTTGGGAAATAGGATTCTAGGTATCTAGAAACTTAGGGCTCTTGATGAGAGCCTGCAATCCAGTTTTCTGAGCTGAGTCAAGTCTCTGATTTCTCTCCCTATCTCTATTTCTCTTCTTCCTCAGTGAATATTTTCTGAATCCCCATTAGGCATATAGCAATTCCAGAAAATTTTCTTTTTTCCCCTCTCTTGGTGCCATGCTCCTGGACACACATTCCCTCTAGAGACTGAACTTTGGAAAGAGATGGAAAAATACTTTGAAAGTGTGTGTGTGTGAGGAAAATGCTAAGTATTCTGTCTGATCACTTCAATGACAAGTCTGCATTCTTTAGAAACTTGACTGGACAGAGTGTGAGAGAAAAAAATAACAAGAAATGCATTCAGCATGGCTGAATAATGACCAGCAGGGTGAAGAGATAAGATAACCACCCACTCGCAGAGTTTCCATCCTCAAGCCTGAAAAGGCTGACAAGAAGCATTGAAACCACACTTAATAGCCAATTTTAGGAAACAGAATAGAAAAGTTTGTGAAATAAAGATATCTAAGCATATGAGCTGGAAAACAGAGGCTGAAAAAAGATGGTTTTCCCCATTCTGTTCAGCTATCAGTGGGAGAGTCATGACTCAGACTTGGGTGTGTCTGACTATAAGATTTCTGCTCTTGACTTCTCCCCCAAATTTTAGTACACCTGGATCATTGAATTGGACCATCTTCTTTGCTGATTTTGGTACTTTTAGAATGCCTAGGTGAGGCTCACAGGCAAGGGAAAAAGGATAGGGTATTTTTTAAAAAATGCTTTACTGGGCTGTGCCTGTGGCTCAGTGAGTAGCGCTGCATATACCAAGGGTGGCAGGTTTGAACCCAGCCCAGGCCAAACTGTAACAACAACAACCAAAAAAATAGCAAGGCATTGTGGTGGGAACCTGTAGTCCCAGCTACTCGGGAGACTGAGGCAAGAGAATCACCTAAGCCCAAGAGCTGAAGGTTGCTGTGAGCTATGACACTACAGCACTCTACCAAGTGCAACAAAATGAGACTCTGTCTCTTCTGACCTCATCTGAAGATGTGTGCCCAATCCAGCTATACCATTTACCAGCCACATGAACCTGGGCAGATCCCAAGACTCCACTCAGTCTCCACTGCTGCATCCCTCAAATGGAAGCAAACCTGACTGCATAACTGCATGGCTATTGTGCAGACAAAATGAAATAACTATAAGAGAAGCACCCAAGGCAAGTGCAAAAGGTTATTGGCACGCCCTACTTTTCAGGGATTACAAGTTGGTAGTAGGCGACTGGGAATAGGAGATATGGTCAATTGTCTGTTGACCAGGGCTATAGCTAGGTTGTTTTGATGTTGTGGAAAGAGGGCCATTCTCCTCTCTTTCTTTTCCTCCTCCAATGCTTAAGACATTTCAGTTGACTCTCCAATAGGATTTTGTTTTTCTTTGGGAGAGAGGAAATAGACCACCACACCCCCAAATTAACTCCATAATTCCATTTCAGCAATAAAGTGAGATCTCTGATAGACTTCCCTGCCCACCCCACAGAGAAGCTGGGAAACTCTTGCATGGTCATGCATGGCAAAGCATCCCATAAACTGTAAAGAGCTGTTCAGAGAGAATCAATCTCAATCAGAGGGCTCCATGCTCAAGGCACAGATTCTAGGAAAAACAATCATTCTACATATATGGACAGACACTGAAAATGATGCTGGGGAGAGGAGCCAGGTCAGTCCCAAAATGAAATTGTAGAAAATACTCAAGTGGAACCTGAAGTTCTGAAGGCTTTAGAACCAGAATCAGCTGCTTCCTTTGGACCATGAACCCAGATGGTGAGTTGTGACTAGGTCACGTCTCCTTCCTGCCCCTGTTCTCCTCCCTACCTACTTAGTCCTCCTGGCCCAAAGACAAAGTTCTGGAGTGTGAAAATAAATTACCACCACAAGAAATCAGTATAAATGGGGAAGAGAGGAATATATTCAAGAGAATTTCTACCCATATTGAAATTACATAGAAGGCTGGTGAATTTGGACTGCCCATTCTCTTCCTCTGTGCCCACTACTCCTTGGCCTCCTTCAATTTCATTTTCCCTTTGATTCAATGTCCTGACTCTGTACAGAATGCTCAACAGCTTAAGTTAACCTCACTCTGCAAAGCGCTGGAGAAACAGAAGTGCCTGACATGGTCAAGCCCCCATGGGGCTCACAGGACAGTGAGAATGAGAGCAGTCAGAAGCTGGGCATGCTGGGTACCTCCTGGTTGCTACAGACTGGGAATGAGAGCAGAGGAAGGAAAGGGCCTGAGTCACCAGGGAAGGTTTCTGGAGGAGATGGGATCTCAGCTCTGCCCTGGAGGCAGGGCTTACATAACAAATATATTGCTGTCTTTCATTGTTATTGTTGTTTTAATAGAATTTTATAAAAACAACCAAAAAATTGCAATCTGCTAAAGGAACAAGAAGCAGCAAAGGAGAAATTTGGGAAAATAACCCTCTTGGAAATATTTCTTCACCTACCTGGTGCTGAATTACCCCAAAAGCATCTGCTAAGTAGGATCATCCCCCACGCCCACCAACATTTTTTGAAATAATTTCATTTTTCAAAAATCTTATGGGAACTTAATTGGACTATTTACACTTACTCTGTGGGTTAGTTTTGGGTAAGCATATGCACAGGCCCTGGAATCAGACCACTGGGATCAAATTCTAGCTGTATCACTTCCTAACTAGGTGACCCTGGGCAGAATTACTAAACTTCTAAGAGGCTCAGTTGTCTCATCTGCAAAAGAGAAGTGCTAATAGTACCTCACAGGGTCCCGGGAAGGGTTAAATGAGTCATTATGTAAAGCACAGTGTCTGGCCCATAAGAAGCTATTATTTATAGGGAGGGGGGTATTCCAAGGTGTTCAGAATCAAAAGGAGCTAAAACCTTAACCCAACCCTGACCTCCACCTTTAATGGCACCTGTTGAAACTCCTTCCTAGGTTAGAAGGTTCTTTCAACCTTTCAGTGCAAGAGAAATCAAGCATTCATTTCCCTGCATACTTTTCCAGACTTGAGACTGGCCAATAAATATAATTTCAGTGTCACTCTCACAGGCTTCTGGACCTTTTCATCTGATAAACTCCCCTTCTGTGCTCTTGAGTGTGGCATCCTTCCTGCCTGCTCTCTGCCAGATGACTAGCACGGACATCTGCTCTATTAGGCACAGTGATGACCCCGCCAAGGTCAGACAATGGCTGTGGCTGCTGCCTGTGGACCCAGGCACCCTAGAATATAGCCCAGGGCTCAGCTACTGACGGAGGTCCAAAGGCAGCTGGAAAACTTCCCAAAACAATCCAGTTTGATTTGGGGGAGGAATGTCTGACCTCCAGCTGCTAAAAATGAGCTTGAGGAATTAGATAGGAAAAGAGTAATAGGTGGTGCAATTATGTTCCATCTCCACATTTTCTGAGTTAAGACTTGCGAGTTTACTTTCAGTTAAGTTAGTATTTGCTAGAATCTCCTGAGTGCTTATTCAAGTGCAAGCGACCCCATGTCTAGTGCGTAGGAAACTGGTAACTTTTACAGTTACCCCAGGTGTTTCCAACATGGGTGCTTCAGTGACCACACACTGGAAAGAGCTGCCTAGAACATTCTCTTCCTGCAAGTGAAGCGAGAGGAGTGGTTGTCCGAGAGATCCACCACTTTAACTGTAGGAACTCTGCTTCTGTCTGCCTTGACTGGTTATATTTCACTGTAGGCTTTTCCTTTACATAAGTTTTCTCCAGCTTTAATAAGTTGTTTTCAATAGCCTTTGGTATACTGGAGAGAACATTAGATTTGGAGTCCAGGTGGCTTGAGTTCAATTCCCTGCTCTGCTATTTATCAGCTGTGTGACTTTGGGCATGTTTCCAACCTATTTGTGTCATCTTGTCATGTGAAGATAATCCTCCTCCACCAGACCATCTCAAAGACACAGTGAAATGATGCGTGAGTAACAGCTTTGGAAACTCTGGACCATTCCTCAGTGGACGATTTTAGCCTTAGCTTGGAACCTGCCATGCCCACATTCAAATCCAGCAAGTTTATAACATTCTACACTCAAATAAAGGAGCCTTCTCCCCCTTTCTGTTCTTCTGTGACTTTAGTTTCACCTGTGGATGGCAAGCCTGTCCACTGCAAGCCTGGGCCAAGGCAGGGGAGTGGGATTTTCTCCCTGGGAAGGAGTTAGAACATCTTCCAAACTCCAACATGACTGATGTCATTCCTCCACCCTACCCCATCTCCTGACCCAATGGCTATCTCCTCCTATCTCCTGACCCAATGGCTATCTCCTGCTATCTCCTGACCCAATGGCTCAAGAAGCCACTTGAGGAAGACTCCAGGAGTTAGGGCTGTGGAGGAGAGGGTTTTCAGCATTCCACCCTCTTTGTTTTGCCCCCTTTTCTTAAGAGACTTTCCTAGGCAGCACTTCTTCGTATCTCCTTGAGGCAGCTCCTGATGGAATATACAGGTGAGTCTCCTTGGAGACCACCAGCTCACTGGGCATAGTCCATCAGAGTCACTGGTCTTCGTGGCTGAGCTCCATCCTTCCTTTCAAGCTGTCCTCCCTCCCCCCTCTCCACCATCGCCATAGCAACACAGTGGTGTAAAAAAAAAAAGAGCTGAGGCATCTAAATATAGTCTGAGTCTCAACACTTCCAGCATGGAGCCTAAAATCGAGGGGGTGACAGCTAGAAACATCCAAAGGATAATTGGCAGCCAGGAAGGAGGATGGGTCCAAGGAAGGGGTCAAGGATAGAAGGGAAGGAAAGGAAATAGTATTTACTGAGACTGCTGCCTCTGCTTTTGCTTGTAACCCACACAACTGCCCAATGAGGATGTGTCATCTCCATGTTACTGCTGAAGAAACAGATGCTCACCGAGGTGAGGAATTTGGCCAAGGGCATGCAGCTATAAGCAACAGAACTGAGACTCTAACTGGAGTTCCTATGATCTCCCAGATTATGTGTTTTTCCTTATACCACATGGACAGGTGCAGGTGAGAGATTTTGCTGGAAACCATGGGCTTTTTGAACAGGTTGTATAAACAATCTGAGTCCAGAGCACAACTAAATTATTGGATAAGACTAGATCAATAATATGGCTTCTATCTAAGCATCCCCTGGAGGGTTGAGGAGAATGAGAGGAAAGGTTGGTAAGGCTGCATTTCCCAAGGGCATGATGATACAGTGTGTGTGTGGGGGGCCTTCATGGTGTCCTAAAATGGAATTTACATCAGTAAAAACTGGGCGTGATTAGGAGCTCTAATAGGAGAATACTCACTGTGATTCCTACCCTCATTCATTCCCTCACTCATTCAACACCTGTTCATTTAAACATCTGACACATCCTCAACTCTGGAGATATGGAGACAATTAAATACCACCACTGCCCTCATAAAGCTTAGGCTAATAAG
>NW_003852510.1:347361-359459 GCF_000181295.1 Otolemur garnettii
GCCCTTTAGTTCTTCAGAGAAAATGCTGTCTAAATACACCATGCTCGCATCAAAGATAATGATATAGTTCTCTATTTTTAGTGTTCTGCTCCCTACCTGCCAGCTCTTTCCCAGGGCTGTGGTAAAGATGAATGGGCAAGATCTGGAGAAAGTGCTTTCACATCCCTGATTAAAGGCCCTCCAGGCAGATGTAGAATTTTAAATGTATTATATTACTGTCTCTTATCACCCCGGAGTGTCACCACCTTCTGTTTCAGGTGAACGACTCTGCCTGACTGTTTCACGTCCTGAATGTCATCAGAAAGGCAGTGGCCCCAGATGTATAATATAAACAAAAATGTTTCGAGCTGAGGGATCCAGAGTCTTTCTGGGCTGGCTCCTGTCAGCCAGTCCTCACCTGTCTGTAAATCCGGGCTTTCCCAGTTCTTTTTCTCCCCCTTTCAATAGGAATATGTAAATGTACTGCTTGAAATGAGTATTAACTGCAAACCTTCCTCTGCCCCTGAGAGGTGGGATGGGAGGAGGGGACGGCTATGTTCGGAAAGGGAAACAGACTCTCTGCCTCCACCACACCCTGCCCTGCCTGGCCAAAGGCAGAAAAGAGCAGAGCTCAGGAGAGTTCACTGAAATGGGGGCAGAGGAAGAGGGACTTGAGGAATCGGCACTGGGACCCCCAAAATCAGATTCTGGCATCACTGGGGAAAAGAAAAGGGTGTGAGTGATAGGCTTATCCGTCAACAAGACAGAGCAGTCTCGAAAGGAATTCAGTTGCTGCCTCTACTCACTGGGCCACCATGGAGAACAGCTTGTCCTTATCCATCTTTCTGATGTCCTCAGTAACAGAAGTCAATACCACTGATTCTTCCACACATACCACATGGAGCTAAAATAGGACCCCAAAAGCCCATCTGTCTCTAACCAATGGGACTAAATAGGCAAGAGAACTGCCTTGTGATCACCTGGGGCTCCCACATAGGAGAGAGCAGAGGCGGGATACTAGGGAAGGTTACCTCTCAAAAGGCATTCAGCTACCACTGGGGCAGCAGCAGGTACAGGGGAACGATGACCCCTATTTCCAAACAGCCTTTCTAAGACAGGGTGAGACCAATGTTCAGGACATGAAAACGAGGGAAGACATTGAGGAAACTCGCGCCTCTCAAGGCATACCACTCTGTCTGTCATTCTTCCTCAGACCAGACCATAGAGCTCCATACCCTCTGCCCCGTCCAAACCCACTCCTGTCAAACTCATCATTGCCTCCTTCTCTTCTGACCCTATCCTGGAGTCAAGAGGGAAAATCCCTCTAGTGGTAGGTCCTATTATAACTTAAAACAGACCATCATCAAATTAAATGACATCTCTGACTGCTTATTCCATGCCTGTTACTACACTATCAGTTTTATTCTCATCATCTCATTTAATTTTCCCAGGAACTCTATGAGTGGTTTTTGTTATTGCATCCATCTTTTAGTTAAGGAAACTGCGGCTGATAGAGATTAAGTAATTTTCCAAAAGAAAACTTGGAAGTAGTGCATCTAGTTATCTCTGATACAGAGGTCCATGCTCTTAACCAGAGTGATAGAACGGATAATTCTTTTCATGGCATCGGTCACAGGAAGGAACGACGGAGAATATGCTTAACTAGAGTCATAACTGAGTAATTGAAGTGACAGAACAGCCAGGATTCCAGCCAAGGTGACTCTTTTCATGCACGTTTTTAAGGCTGGGAAAAGGAGTTTAGACTTGTTTGGGAAGGGAAAGGGGAGCTGTTAAACTCATCTTTTCATAAGAGCAGCCTAATGTCAATAATAATGCTCTGAGGGTTGTGTGTGCAAGAATGGAGGGGCAGGGAGACCAGCCCACAGCCTGCCTCCGTGTCCCTGCAGTCGTCACATCCTGAGTGTCAAGCACGCGCTTGGCAGTCAGACACGGCTGGGCACCAATTCTGACTCCATTACCCACTGGTATCCATGAATCATTCATTCAACAAATATTCTGTGTCAGAGACCAGATGGATAAGACAGGTAAGGTTCTCGCTCTCACAGGGCTTTTATTCTGGCAGAGGAAACAGACCATACACAAATAAATAAATGAGACAAAAATGAATCAGGGTGACTTGGGAAGCGTAGCCAGAGGGTGGTCAGGTTGGGTAGAAAGGGCAGAGGCAGGTAAACTGAGACTTTAAGAACCTGCCAGAGGAAATCTAGAGAAGGAGGGTCCAGGGAGAGGAGACAGTGCGAAGGCCCTGAGGCAGGAATGAGGTAGATGCCTTTGAGAAGACAAAGCCAGGAATGGCGAGGGCAGAAGGGATGGAGCAAAGGTGGCAGAAGGTGAGTTGAAGGGCAGCAAGGCAGAGCTTTGAAGCCTTGATTGACATTTCTCGGGGTGATTCTGGAGCCAGCAGCAGCACCTGGGCACTTGCTAGGAATGCAGATTCTCAGGTCCTGCCCAGACCTGCTGAATCAGCGATCTGTTTTACCCAGCCTCCTATGTGGTTCTAAGTGTGCTGAAGTTTCAGAATTCTTCAGCTAGATTGTGCAGCTTCAATCTTATCTGAAATGCAGTGGGAACCTATGGAAGGATTAAGCAGAGGACCAACATGTTATGATTTTCCTTAACAAGTTTTTTTTAAATACTCCGGATGCTAAAAGGAGAATGGACTGTCATGGGAGGAGAGAAATGGAAGCAGGGAGATGAGTTAGGTGGCTCTTGCAGAAGTGCTGGTGACCCTTGACAGTGGTGTGAGTAGCATATGTGATGAAGAGAAGGGAGTCCCAGCAGAGGGGACCACACGGATAAATGGAGCAGGCAGCTCTCACACAGCCTGGTGAAGGCAGGGAGGCAGGGGCCACAGAGAACTGGCTGCCATTACAGAGTGCAGTTCAAAGACCATATTCTAGAAAAAACATTCCATACTTCTTCCTGCCCCCTTTCTATTATCTAAACATAGGGAGTATAATGGATCTTGGACAATGCAGACTGGGGTAGGCTTGGGGGAGCTGAGCTCTTGCACTGAGCAGGTACTTCCTGTGGGAGGAAGAGGAAGAGTAGGGGCCCATGAGGAGTGGGGCGGTAAAGAACAGATAGATGGAAAGGTGGACAACATTCTCAGGCTTCCTGAAAGCCTTAAGGGGTCAGCTCTGCAGGGTGAAGTAGGAACCCTGGTTATATTGTGGGTGCTGCAGGCATGCAGTGCTGTGGGTGTGCAGTGCTGTGGCTGTGCAGTGCTTCGGACGTGCAATGCTATGAGTGTGCAGCGCTGCAGATGTGCAGTGCCATGAGTGTGCAGTGCTACAGGTGTGGGTGTTTCAAGCATGCAGTGCTATGGGTGTGCAGCGCTGCAGATGTGCAGTGCTGTGAGTGTGCAGTGCTACAGATGTGGGTCCTGCAGATGTGGGTGCTTCGGGCGTGCAGTGCTGTGGGTGTGCAGTGCTGCAGATGTGGGTGTTTCAGGCATGCAATGCCATGGGTGTGCAGTGCTGCAGATGTGGGTGCTGCAGATGTGGGTGTTTCAGGCGTGCAGTGCCATGGGTGTGCAGTGCTGCAGATGTGGGTGCTTTGGGCGTGCAGTGCTGCAGAAGTGCAGTGCTGTGAGTGTGCAGTGCTACAGATGTGGATCCTGCAGATGTGGGTGCTTCGGGCATGCAGTGCCGTGAGTGTGCAGTGCTGCAGATGTGGGTGTTTCAGGCGTGCAATGCCATGGGTGTGCAGTGCTGCAGATGTGGGTCCTGCAGATGTGGGTGTTTCAGGCGTGCAGTGCCATGGGTGTGCAGTGCTGCAGATGTGGGTCCTGCAGATGTGGGTGTTTAGGCGTGCAATGCCATGGGTGTGCAGTGCTGCAGATGTGGGTGCTTCGGGCATGCAGTGCTGTAGGTGTGCAGTGCTGCAGATGTGGGTCCTGCAGATGTGGGTGTTTAGGCGTGCGATGCCATGGGTGTGCAGTGCTGCAGATGTGGGTGCTGCAGCTCTGCTTTAGTTTAGTGCCTGGTTGAGTCAAGAAAAGGTCTGTGGAATCAGCCAGTCTTTCACATAGTTAAGTCTCTAAATGAAGTATTTTTTTTGGTGGAGCCCAGGGACAGCAATCTTTCCTGGATTCGCTATTTATGGGGACATCTAGGAATTATCCACCAGAAAGTGTGGGCTTTGTTAAGTGCTTAAGTGGATGGGGGCTTAAGATGGAAGACTAAGAGACTTGACTGTGTGACTTGGGTCCTGCAGAGCTAACACCTCTCTCTCTCTCTCTAATATTAGAAGGCTTTTCTTGGACCCAACGTTTCATGTTTATAGAATACAAATGTCTCTCCTTTCCACTCAGGTCAAAATCATTCTTTTAAAATGAGATTCCCGGCAGAGAGAGAAAGCAAGACAGAGAGACCCAACATTAAAGCCGTGAGTCCGAAGCCAGTCACTTGTTCTCTTCAGTGCTAGGAGCAGACACACTGTTAAATAAAATGATTTTATAGATTATTCTTCCCAGGAAAGGGATTTATCAACTTCACAGCACAGCAACCATTCATTCCCAGACCATCGGGTGTTTTCTTAGCTACCCTCTTGACTTAGGAGGTGGGAAGAATTGGGGTGGCAAATACACCTCTCTTCCCCACCCCACTCCCTTAGGATAAGTCAGGGCAAAGTTGGGGCCCAAATGGGACTGTAAATGGCTGAGTCACATGCAAAGCTAAAACCTGCAACCTGCACAGATCTACTGCTGTGGGGATCTCTTTGGGGATCAGAAAGTAATTCTCCTTTGAGAATAACTAGGCAATACTCCTTCAGAACTTTCAAGAAGGCCAGATTCTCCCTCTAATGTCTAGTGGAATGTTCCTAACCCTCACCCCACCCCATCACACCTCCACTCACATGCTCACACACAATCAGGAACGTGACACATTCCCCAGCAGGGGCAGCAAAAAGGAAGGGAAATCTTTGTTGAAACTCAAAGAGATGAGAACACTGTTGTCCTGGCAGAGAAATTGTAATGAGACAATGTCTGAGCACATTTCTTTGTCCATGTGTGTGAGCGTGCACACACTCACACACACATCCTTTTATCTTTGCTTGGTAGCCACAAGAAATAACCAAGCTCAGGAGCCTTCTGGGAGTTTGCTATATACTCAAGCTAAGATGTATTGGAGCTGGCTGAGGAATGGGATCAAGTGAGTTTCCTCCATAGACATTACATTTCCTAGAGCTTAATATTGCCTCCTGCCCCATGGTGATTAATACTGCCTCCTGCCCTCTTCCCCCACACAGCAAACAAAGGGGAGAGGCCAAGGGCTATTTTCTGTGTGTGGACAAACCACTAGACTGTAAGTTCCATGAGTGTGGGATGATCCCTCTGGTAAATATTGAGTGAGAGGGTACATGGATAGGTGGGTGGATAGATGAATCAGGAACCATGTGACCAACAGGTGTTTTTTTCAGAGCTCTGTGTCCACATTTGGGCCTTTAAATACTGCAGAGGAGCTAGGGGTAAGACATATCCCAAGCCCCTTAAGTACAGCCTGGCTCAAGAGGCAAGATAATTACCCAAGAAGCTATCAGGAAATGCTTCAGGCAGGGCATGATTAATTCAGTGCGACAGCCACAATGTAGGAAACTCAGCACAGGCTGGCTGGGCAGGAGCACCCTCCCAGACTAGGCAGTCCCTGGGCTCTATTTTAACAAGAGAGGCAAGGTAGAGAGGAGGACATACGGTCCTAGACTCCTCAGCATGGATCACACTCTGGATACTCTGGCCAAAAGGAACCTATTTCACCTCCCCTTGAAGCCACCATGTATTTCCTTACCAGCAAGCTTCTGGTACCTGCCGTCCCCTCTCCCTGGAAGATCCTACTCCTCTTGACCAAACCTACTCAACTCATCATTCAGCCCTCTACTGAAATAGCCCTTCTCTGCAAAGGCTCCTTGATGTCCTTATTCTAGATCACTGTGCTCCCAGGTCTGCTCTGCCCCTATTGTTGTACTTACCGCACTGCACTCTAATTACTTGATTATCTGCCTCCCCACTACACAGAAGATCCTTTAAAGACAGCTTTTGTGTCCTTCCTGCTTGATAATCATGCCTGACATGTATTAGGTGCTTAATAATTATGTATTGAATGAAAGGGAGGGATGGAGGGGGATGAATGGATAGATAGATGGATGGTTGGATGGGTAGAGTAAGGAAGGAAGGAGGGATCTCCAAGGTGAGCAGAGGAGTGATGTGGTTAGGGCATAATGAGGAATCTTGAGGTTCACAGTTTGTGTAGACAAATTTGAGAAAATAAAATTGCAGAGATGGATGGGTGAATAGATGAATGGACAGACATTTGAAAAAGCCTCCAAGACCTAGGTGAAGGGTCAAATCATTATCCTCCAAGAAAGGAAGAAGAGAATAAAAATTTGTGATTTAAAATCTTTTCTATCCTGCAGAGCTGCCCTACAAAGACAGGTACTACTTTAGAAGACCTCTTTTCTAAAAATGAGAAATGTTGCCCTGACCTTTGGCAAAAAGAGTGAGTGGCCCCTTTGGAGTTTTTGGTACCACCTTTGCCTTCGATCATATCCCAAAGTCTAGGTCCATAATCATGCAGTTATCTCAGATGCCTTTTTCACTCTAGCCATAGGTAACAATCTCTTCATGAGCTGCAAAAGTGGATATTTAGAACAAAGGAGGAGCCAACCATGGGCTGTAATGTGCAGTTATGTCCCTGGACATTTCAGAATGAACAGAGTGAGCATTAAGTCCTCAGACTCACATTGTGTCTACACCCATGGACACACCGAGCAGTCAGGTCTTCATTGTCAATAGAGACAAAATTCCTACTCTTTTTGCAGGGGAGGCCACATCCTCAGGGGTTTCCTCTGATTAGTCCAGCAGAGAAGCATCAAAGGGCTCATCAGGAGGGCCCAGAATAGATGCCAAAGCCAAAGGGACCCTGTGCATTCTCCCCACTCACACACATTCAAACACTCTTCCCTCAGACTTTGTCCCTCCCTTTCTGGTTATCCTCCCACCTACCTGACCACCCCCCTAAATTGCAGAAAATTCTTCTAAAATGTTCCACCCATTCTTCTAAAATGTTCCAGATCCATCTTGCTCTGTCTCAGCCTGCCCCATATTCCTGTTGGCTCAGACATGCATGTGGAATAGGGAACCAAGCAAGAGTCTGTCCATCAGAGTTGCTGCATGCAGTTGTACAGGTTGTGGGCTGTATAAAGACCTTGGAGTAGGGCAGCCCCTGTGGCTCAAAGGAGTAGGGCGCCAGCCCCATATGCCAGAGGTGTCAGGTTCAAACCCAGCCCTGGCCAAAAACTGAAAAAAAAAAGACCCTGGAGTAGAGGCTCAAATCCAGCCAGTGCTGTTCACACCATGCCCTGCCCTGTGGTAAGGTGATAGAAACCCAGAGGAAGACCCCCTGTTTGCACAAAGGGCCCTTTCATCTGGACAAAGTATTCTGATTACAAAGCAGACACCACGCGGTTCCACGAGTTCATCTGGCTCAGTTCCTGCCTCCATAAAATAAATAGGCCTCCCATATTAGTTGTCTATTGCTGTGTAACAAATTGTCACAAATGTAGAGGTGTAAAACAGCAACCATTTATGATCTCAGAGTTCCTGTAGCTAACAACTACCTAGGCAGGTTAGACCAGGCTCTCTGCCCAAGGTCTCACAAGGCTGAAATCAAGGTGGCAGCCAGCCTGGGATCTTATCTGGAGACTCTTGGGGAGTATCTGCTTCCAGGCTCCTTCAGGGTGTTGGCAGAATCCAGGCTCTTGTGGCTTTAGGTCCTTTTCTTTGCTTGCTGTCATCCACCAGTCACACTTTGCACTTAGAGGTTGCCTACATTCCTTCTTGAGTGACAATCTTCCTCTTCAAACCAAAGCAGCCTAGGGGGTCTTTCTCATGCTCCCCTTCTTCCCTGGCTTCCCTTCTAAGTTAGCCAGAGAAAGTGCTGTGCTTTTAAGGGCCAACCCACATATCAGGCCCACCTGGGTAATGTCTCTATTTTAAGGTTCGACGGTGCCATATCACATACCTTCCCATATAACCTATGGAAGTGTTAGCTCCGCAGTCACAGGTTCCAGGGATTAGGTCAGAACATCTTGGGTGGAACATTTTGGAAATTCTGCCTACCACAGCCTCCATATCCAACCACGATCCTTGGTGAGACTCTATACTTCCCTGGTCATCTGGTATCTCATCTATGGCAATTAGGATAAATATAGTACCCACCTCATAGGTTAATGTAAAGATCAAATGAGATAATATTAACATATGTGGAGAAAATAGCACCTTGTCTGGCCTCTACCTACCTCACAGGTTAGTTGTGAGGGTTAAATTATTTAATATAAGTAAAGTGCTTAGAACTATGCCTAGCACAAAGTAGGCATGATGTAAATATTAGAAAACTAATTTGAAATGGGGTTTCAAGACTTCTAGTCACCCTACTCTGGGTATAGGAGACTCAAAAGTTGCCACACATCAGGAAAATGGGAAATTGTACCTAAATGTACCTTTATTTACAAAATATTCCAAAATTTTACAACATATTTATGAAATGTTTTCTACATGTTGGCCACCTCTTTGTAAAAATTTGTAATGAATCTCTTGTCAATAAAGGTACATTTAGCTGTAATTCCCCATTTTCCCTATGAATGGCAATTTTATGAGTGACTTTTGGGACACTCTGTGATGCCCCTCTCAAAATGTGGTATCAGAATAGACCAAATTAGTCTAGCCTTTGACTAAAATGCTACATTTTGCTTCTAGCCCCCATCCTGACTGGCCATGGCATTTGACCAGCAGCTCTCCTTTCCCTGAGTTTTCAATAGCATTGGAGAGACTTCTCCAAGGAGTCTTGGTCCTGGAGGAGCAGCACCTACATACCACGGGGCCTGGTAAGAAAGGGACACTCTCAGCTCCCCCTCCCCAGCTCTACTGACACAGAATTTGCATATGAACGAGATGCCCACAATCTACATGCACATGAAGGTTAGAGAAACATGGTTTTCAGGGAGCCTGTGACACACTTGCTTTCAAGAGCAAACTAATTAGAGCATCTTAAGCCTTCTCTACAGACAAGAGCCTTCTCAGACCTTGGGAGAGGGGCCAAGAGACTGTCAGTGTTGGGCTATGAGGATGTGGTGGGAGCAGGAGAGTTCTACCTAGCAAGGTTCACAGTGTCAGAAGCCTGGCAAGGGAAGAGACGGGGTCAGCTGGCCTCCAGCCAGGAAGATAAAGGAGACCACAAGAAAAACCCAACACAGGGATGTGAGGCTTCTGAAAGCTGCCACGGAAAGGCTGGCGGCTCCTCCCCAGCTCTGTCCTGCTGCCCCAGTTCAAGGCAGCTTTGTGAACATTACCTGGCTCCGAGCAGCAAGGATGCATTTACAAGTGATGAAAGAAACCCTTCTTGACATGGTGAAGAGTCATTTAGTAGGAATCGAGGGGGAAGAGGTCACTGAGTTGGAAGTCCAGACTGGATTTAGAGATTATTTCTGGCATGGGAGGGCCAAAGGGTTAGGAGGCCACCTACTCACAATGCGATGCAGAGGCAGATCCACTTATTACCCACCTCTGCTGCCAGCAGTTTAGTGGGGGCAGTTCTGGGGTTCCTCATCGTGGTGGCTGCTTGGGAATGGTGCTACCTGCTTGTAGGCTGTAAGTTATAGAAGCACCAGAGGACATGTGCTGAAATCTTAGCTCTGCTGCTTACTGGCTGTGTGGTTCTGAGCAAGTTGCTCAGCCTCACTGAGCATCTGTTTTCTTATCTTTAAAAAGTAAGCAATAATAGCAACCTATGTTAACACAGCAGAAGTAAGGCTAAAATAAGAAAGTCCTTCTCATGGCACTGAACAGCATGTAAGCATATAATCGAATTATCTTTGATTTCTTCCTTCCCTTATAAAGTGAAATTCACAGTATCCTCTTCCAATGCATTATTCATCCATGTAACTGGTAGATGCTGCTTCCTTCCCCTTCCCCTCTAAAGGAACTCAGTAGAGAAAGGGAACACTTCCCTTTGCAGTACCCAGAGAATCAAAGGCTGATTTGGGATTGGATACCCATGAGCAAAGGCATGTTCTCCTGGGAGCATCTTTTCCAAGCAATGCTGTACTTTTTGGGAGACTTGGAGGAGAGGCAGATGTAGGCTCTGGAGCTTCTGGCAGCATTACTGGCTCCAAGAGTAGCTGCTCGGGATAATCTGCCCCCATGACCATTCAGTAACCACCACTATGATAGAAGAAGGAATTGGGAATGGGGAGACAAAGGATTCACAAACCCTCATGTAAACCAGACAGTTAGATCCCAGGCTATGGTTGGAGACATCTTCTGTAAAGTGGACAGATGCAGTAGTTTACGTAATCCCTAAGTTTGATGATATTGGGCTTCTGGCTTCTTTGCAACACTGAGATTCCTTCCAGGGCTGTCCAACCTGTGACCCAAGGGCTGCCTGCAGATTATTTGAGAACTGTTTTGCTTATCTATGGTATCAGATATTGCAAAAAGTATTCATGGAAGTTTTGCTCATCAACTGTCATTAGTGTTTATGTATTTAATGCTTGGCCCAAAGCAACTCTTATTCTTCCCACATGCAGCAGCAAAGAAAAAAGGCTGGACACCTGCTGGGGCATTCCATGAAAGTAGCCTTCAAAATATTTTTTGTCCTAATAACGTATTTTTACTGCAAAAAGGCAGAGCAGATTCATTTTATGAAGCTCTGAGTGTGTTGGAAATTCATCACTAACTCTCAGCAAGTCATGATTGAGGCCTCCTATATGCCAGATACCATGCAGGGCACTGGGCCCTGGTGGCAAATATGATGGACATGCCCCTTGTCCTTGTAGGGTTCACACGCTAATGTGGAAAGACCAGCTACCTCTAAGCTGTGAGTGCACTGAAGGGAATGAACACAGTGATGATATGGCAAGTGACTACCTCAGACAAGGTGGCCATGGAAGGCCTGGGTGAGGAGATGTTTACTGGGAGACCCAAAGGGTAAGGATTAGCAAGACTGGAATGAAGACTGTCCTATGCAGAAGGAATAGCAAGGGGGGTGCCCAATGTGGGAAAGGGGTTGATTTGAGGAATAGGTGGCCAGTGTGTCTCGGTGCCATGAGCAAGGAAGGGGAGAACGTTATTAGTGGGGTCTGAAAAGTCAATGAAAGATGGATTGTGCAAGCTCCCATACACCATGGTAAGGGTTGTGCGTTGGTTCCAGTCATAGGGGTATGAGAGGACTGGGATTGCATTTTTAATAGATAACCTGCCTGTGATGGGGGGAAAGGATTGAAGAAGGACAAAGGCAGGAGCAGGGAAGTCTCTTAGGAGGCTACTGCAAAGTCCGAGGGAGAGGTGATGGTGTAGGATCTCAGTTTTGTCCCTGACACAGGGAGAGGTGTGTTAAATTAAATATGCTGTGGACAGAGCATAGGGGCCAGGGAGGAGGAGTGAAGGAAAGGAAGGAAGGAATCAGAGTGTCACTGGATTTGGGGCTTCAGCAATTTTGTAGATGAAGGTGCCATTGACTGAAGGGGGAGGAACAAGGTTTGGAAAGAGAACTCAAGACCTGGCTGGTAACACTTACTATATTTAAATGTTCCTGTGACCTCATTTGTGACTTGAGCAGAAGTGAGAACTTTCTCAGTTTTCAAGAGCTGGAAGGGATTTCTGAGGCCTCCAGGCAAGGTAACACCTTAAGTCCAAAGAGATGAGCTCCCTTCCCCATGAGTGATCCCTGTGGGGGAATCCCACATCTGCTCCTCCCACTCCACCCTCCAACGGGTGGTTCTGGGCCTGGGTTCCTCCTGGGGCTACTGAAGGCCTGTCCTCATTTCTCTTGTCCCCAGCTAAGAAGTCAAAGGCATCTCTTTTTGTCTGTTAAGAGTCAAAACAGGCACAAACCACACTCTGTTGAAAGACATGTGGTCTGTCCAGCCCAGAACAGAGCTCATCATTGATAGGGGCACATGCTGGATCTTGAGAGAATGGGAGAGAAGTTCTCTGTTACCACTCTTGACATCCTGATGTTCTCCGTTACCACTCTTAACATCCTTCATCCCATTAGCCCCTCTAATGACCCATCTGCGATCTGTCATCGTCATGTTTTATC
>NW_003852510.1:359876-381978 GCF_000181295.1 Otolemur garnettii
TGGCTGACAGCCAGGTTTGCTGTTACTGGTGGTTTTGACAGATGATGAAGGCTTGGAGTCTGCTTTTGTAAGCAGTGGGGTGGCGGGCAGGGGTGTGTTCGTAATTGCTGTTACATTCACTTCAGGAGTGGTGGACCCAAATGCAGTTCTGCAAGATCAACAGTGTGGGCAACGGAGCCTCAACAGTGACTTGGGAAAGATTGGGAGCTCAGAGACGGGGTCACAAGTTAGAAAGGAAAGATTTTCCTACTTTATCAAAAGGAATAAAGGGAGGACCTAGCAGCCTTGGTCTCCTCAACAAAGGCTAGTGTCTGCAAGAAGGGCCCCCATGGGCACAGACTCCCACTGCCATAAGGAGACTCAGCTCCACACCTGCACAGTCCCGCGACGTCCCACCTCTCTGGGAGAGGCCTAGCATCTTGGCCAGGGTCTGGTTCTGAGAAGTCCCCTCATTAAGCAACAGTTAGGAGAGGCCCAAACTCTATCTCTGTTTTTAAATCTCCTAGTAATATTTTTTTAAAAATTAAAAAAAAAAAGAAAGAAATGAGAAACAGGGTTGCTGAAATCCTTTTATGTTTTTAAATGTTTACATTAACAAAATAACATTTTTAGCACAAAAAGCCATATACTGGTGCCAGGCACAAGATATCGGAAGACTTAGAAGTTAATCAGGGTACCCTAGAATTACGATTGCGGAAGCTTCTTTAGAGATAGTGTCAGTAGTTTGGGGGGTCCACTGTGCATTACCAGAATGTGTGACATGGGTGGAGCAACTCTCCTGGCTCCCCTGTGATAGTCACTGCCATGCAGAAAGGGAAAAATTCTACATTTCTAGGCAAGATTTCCACAGACGAATTAGTCCTCCCTTTTCTGCTTTTTATTATAAAATGAACCTTTTGGATCAACATCAACTGATTTTGAAAGTCAAAAAATTATCTCTTGTGCCAAAAGCAAGAGGGATAAGGAAGCAAAAATTATGGGAGACCTGAATGCCCAGGTTTTCATGAGTACATCTCTTCACTGAGATCACAACGGCCCTGGGACGGTGTAAGCATTGTTCGTCCTCTTTGTACATCAGCTAAGTGGTTTATCCAAGATCACACAGCAGAGGCAGGGCTGGAACCCAGAGACTTTAGCTGCGAAGCTCGCGCTCTTTCTTTTCAGTGTCCAAGTGGGATCGTGCCCTGAAGCCACACGAAGCCTGGGAGGAGCCCCGTGAGGCTGGAGGGGCCCCAGGCAGCCACTCTCCTCCAAGTCCCTGTGGTGTTCAGCAAGCTCGGACCCTTCTGGATCTCTTTGCTGTTTCCTTCTCTTCTGTCTCTTCTCCTGACTGGCTCACCCCACTCTCTTCCTTGCTTATGATACTTATTTTTCCATCCACAGCAAAACAATTCACATCAAGGTAATTGATGATGAGACGTATGAGAAAAACAAGAATTACTTCATTGAGATGATGGGCCCCCGCATGGTGGATATGAGTTTTCAGAAAGGTGTAGTACCCTGTCCTCCACACTAACACTGACGTCCTTCTCTCTCCCTGCTCTTCCTCTCCCCACCCTGTTTGTCTCCTCCTCCCTCGTCTTCTGATTCTCTGATTCACCTCCCCTTCTTTCCTCTCTTGTTCTCTTTCCCTCTTTTCACTTTCTTCTTCTCCGTGTCCTTTTTCTGCTCCCAGCTCTGCCCTAACACCTGCCAGCCTGTCACACGGTAGCCATAAGAGGGATGCTCAAGACCAAGGGTGGTTTATCTGGGATGAGGAAATGAGTGTGGGGAAAGAGAGAGAGACAGAGCTGGTGCACTGAGAGTGCCACATACGAGGCTCTGCCAGGAAGGAGAAGGTCTGAGAGCACCAGCCAGGAGGGCAGCCCCGGGAAACAGACTCTCAGCAGAGCTCTCCATGGGGCAGCAGTCTCGGGGCTAAGTCGGAGAGTCACTGGAATCAATGTACTTTAGTCATGGCTTACCCCACTCCCTACAGCAGGAATCTGGAGCCTTCTGATCCACCAATGCCTACTAGTAAGGCTTGTTTCTCCCCGACCTTGACTGGGCTAAAACTACAGATGTGCGTTCCAAGACGCACAAAGACCCAGCTGCCTTCCTCTACTTTCCTCCAAAGAGCAACAGAGTGTTCAGGCCAAGCATTAGAACAGTAGTGGAGAGGATTCTGACTGGAAAGGAAGCTTTCCCAAGAAGTCCCTGGGTCTTCTCAGAGTGGATGAAAACTTTGCTTTCAACCTAAATGACCAGATGCCTCCATGGCCTATAATAGGCAAGCCAAGAAATCCTTTCCTGGGTAGACTGTACTGTGGGGAAGAAAGTGCCAGTATTGGGGGACTGCTCCTTCCTTGGCTAAGCTGTCCCTCAAGCCCCCTGGGCCCTACCCATGCTCGCAGGGTACCCCACTCCCATTCCACCACAGACTCCCTGTAGCAGAAAAGCAGCCTCACACCTAAACAGCCCCAGGGTCCCGTATCAAGGGCCAAGAGAGAAGTTCCCAAAAGTGCCTCTTGACAATCATTGTGCTTTCTCTTTTGTCCAGTGAGTGAGGTCTGAAAGGTGCCCCCCAAAATGCCCAAAAGGCAGAAAGAAAATGCAGTCATGTATCACTTAATAATGGGGCATGTGCTGAGAAACGCCCCGTTAGGAAATATCGTGGTTATGTGGACGTCACAGAGGGGGCTCCCACGAGCCTGGACTCCTGGGCTGTGTGGTATTTTCTCCCAGGCTGCAAACCTGTACAGCATATTTCTGTACTGAGAACTGTAGGCAAGTGGAACACAGTGGTGAGTATCTAAGTATCTAAATGCATCTAAACATAGAAAGGGTATAGTCAAAATACAATGTTACTATCTTTGGGGCCACTGCTGCATCTGTGGTCCATTGTTGACTGAAACGCTGCTGCGTGACTGTGCTTGTAAAGTACCCACGCTACAAAAGGGCAGCAAATCCCGGGCCCAGCAACCGCCTCGGATCACTCTGCTACATAACAGGTAGCAAAGCCCAGGGTGTCTTCCGAACCTAATAGGATCCTCGGCAGATCAGAGGAGACACTTAGGTGACCATTCATTAGCACCTCTTTGATCTTTAGCTAGTGTTTAGTTCCAGGACAAAAAAAAAAAAGTATAAAATAATAATTGTAGCTCCCTAGTGAGACCCACTGACCACCACTCTAGTTCCATGACCAGAAGAGCCACACAGGAAGAGCCAAGCCTATGGAGCAACCTCTCCACATGACTGTGGGTCTGAGCCGGTCTTTTGAGGGGAGTGATTTTCAAACTTTGCTTCTCTGATGATTTGTTCTTAAAAGACAGTATGCTTTGTTAGGCTATTCAGAGACAAACAGAAACCTCCACCACCTGTGCCCTGGACTCCTGATCCAGGAGCTAATTAGCATTTCAGCAGCTAATTTGGGAACATAGGATCCCTCTATGACAGAAATTCAGAGGCGATTTAGAATTGGATGATTTATATCATTTCTTTCACATTTTCCCAGAAGTGGATCAGTTGTAAATAGTAAAGGATTCCTATATGATATTGTGGTTAACACATGTATATTTAGTTCCCACCACGGAAACCCTGTGAAACAAAGAATGAGACAAATAATGTCTCCCCTCTTCCTTCTCTCTCTCTCTCTCATTTCCCTTCCTCATAAACACTGATTTTTAAATTTTTTCATTTACAAGGCTCACAATGGAAGTGAATATAAACAGGAAGAAGTGACACAATCCCCAGGTTCCAGTGATATATTTCCTATTGTGGTAGGACTCTGGGTCATTCCTGATGGGCCAGTAGTTTACCTGTTGTCCAAAGAATAGCCAGTGTTACCATGTGACACCCAGTGGAGTGTGCTGCCCACTTAGCTGTACTAACTCTCAGCAGGGTCCAACCGCCTCCTCCCCACCACCCCTCCTGGCTCCCCTCTCCCTTCCCGGCTCTCCGGCTCCCTCCCTTTGCCCACCTTTCCTTACCTCCTGGCTTCCCTTCCCTCTCACTCATGTGAAGGACTATGACCAAGGAGACAAGAAAAACTGAGACCATTTTTTATGTGAGAACAACACAATTCGCCATAGTCCTGTCAAAAAAGCTGCCACGGCAGGACTGGGCTGCATGTGCCAAGAGTGATGGGAAATGATTTTAAAGGCTGTGCTCCAGGTGACCAGTCGATCAACCGCCCCAGTCGACACATTTTCTCTCTTGTTGTCCCTACAGGAAAACCATAAGGGTTAAAATAGTAGATGAGGAGGAATACGAAAGGCAAGAGAATTTCTTCATTGCCCTTGGTGAACCGAAATGGATGGAACGTGGAATATCAGGTGTGAGATCCTTTAAAAACAAAACAACAACAAAAAGAAAGAAAAAAAATTGAAACAACCTGAAAAACAACAAAAAAGCGAAAGCAACTATATTTTTGTCTCCCCCCTTTTTCTTCCCTTCTCCTCCTTTCTCTTTTTGACCAACAGACTTTTTTTATTCTTTTCCCTCCTGTATTCTCGCTCTCACCCTGTTTCGGTATCATCTCTGCCTTCTCAGCCTTAGCTTATTTCCAAATTCCTCCTTTCCCGCCTTCTGGGCAGCACTGTAGCCGCAACTCCTCCTGAACCTAACGACTGACTTCCATGTTTTGCTACAATTCTCCAATTACCCAATTGCCACTGGCCCATGCACTCTCCCCCTCCCCATTCCCCACCTCACACCGTAACCCCTAAATGTGAAAACTCCTTGGTGGGTGGGAAGGAGAAGAAAAAGAAGGGAATGTGGTGTGCTGCATGCCTGAGCCCCTTCCCAGCCTTCCTCCCTGCCACCCCTCCCTCTCACGCCTGGCCTGAATGTGGGAGGGTCTGGAATAGGAGTTGGGGGCCAGGTTGCAATGACACTTTGACAGTCTCCCGCTGCATTCCCCCGACCTCTGTTGAATGCTTGGCAGGTTACTCACTTGCAGAGTGGCCCCAGGTCCCTCTGCCCTTCGAAGAGGTAAGTGTATCACCTGGCTATTTCCCAGCGGGGTGAACTGTGGTATGGGAAGGGCTAGCAGTCATCAGGGGATGTGGCCTCTGAGAGTTCCCTTAGAGCTAGCTTCCAACTATGCGATCTGGAATTCTGAGCTATTCTTCCTCTCTTGGGCATCCCACCCCATTGCATTCTACACCTGTTCCTAACCCAAGGTAGGATACGTTTTTGAGACAACTTTGGGATAATGCAGCGGTTCTCAACCTGTGGGTCTCAACACAAACAAGCCTTTCACAGGGGTCGCCTAATATCAGATATTTACATTATGATTCAGAACAGCAGCAAAAATTATAGTTATGAAGTAGCAATAAAAATAATTTTGGTTGGGGGTCACCACAACATGAGGAACTGTATTAAAGGGTCATGGCATTAGGAATGTTGAGAACCACTGAGATAATGCAACCTCTAAAGCAGAAAACTGAGAGACTACAAAGAGAAGGAAATAATTCCAGGTATGAAAATTCCCATGCGCCCTGGAAAAGGGCTGACATTGGGCAGGTGTAGTTGGTGCCGATCCCCAAGAGGCAGGTTGACAGATGTCTGTATTTGCCAGGCATCTGCAAGTGAACATATTGCCCAGATCCCAAGAGAGCCCCCATCCCACACAGAGAAGTGGCCCCGGCCCTGCTTTCTCTGGACACACATCTCAGAATACCTGCCAGGGGTTCATCCCTAAGGGATGATGATGTGGCAACCTGGGTCGATGCAGAGAAGGACATCTCCCCTTGAAGAAAATGATTAGAAGCCCCTCCTTCAAATGTGTTAGAGGAATAGATGTGGGAACAGGTAGGAGTGCTCTTGGGAAATAGCAAAGAGGACATTCATGCTCCCATTCAGGACGGACAGGCTGCTGGGAGGCTCGTGGAGAATGGAGCAGTGAAATTCACCTGTTTGTCAAAAGGGTGGTCACTCTGCAACTACTTCACATGACAAGAAGCAGCACCAAGCCCTTCACTCAAGGATAGATCTAAGAGAATCAGCAGCTACATGGCAAAGCCTCCTCTATGGGTCTTCTTCTCAGATTCCCAGCATTGATCTGTTCCCATCGTCTGCTGGGGACTCTCTCTGCAGAGCTGACCAGTTCTGTACTGGCACTGGTATAGACACACAGAGTATTGTAGGGGCAGAATCCCTCCCCATCTTCCATTGCTGGTCTTCTTGGCCACATAAGATGCTGCCATCAGCCTGACTGTCAAAGAGTATTGGAAGAAAGAGACTCTCTGTGGTTCCATTGTTTTCCACATTGTGTTCCTGTCAACAGGAATATACTTCCTGCCACCAAATGCTCTCAGAAGTTGTCCCAGCACTTTTCCTACTCATTCTCACCTCCTGTGAGTATTTACTCCACATATCCATAATTGGTGGGAAGCTGCAGATACCCAAGTCCATCGTAAGCCAGCTTCATCAATTTCCATAGTCCTAGCTACTTGGGTGCAAATGAAAGCAGCACGAAGGATTATACAGGGCATGGCAAGAAGGCAGTGGGCCCAGACAAGAGGCGGGGACTGGAAGTCTATACATGCTTTCATTCCACCAGTAAAGAGGCTCATCTGGCTGGGTGCAGTGGCACATGCCTCTAACCCAGCACTTTGTGAGACTGAGGTGGGACAGTTACTTGAGGCCAGAAGTCTCAGGTAGCCTGAGAAAGAGGAAGAAAGGAAGGAAGGAAGGAAGGAAAGAAGGAAGGAAAGAAGGGAGGGAGGGAAAAATTAGCTGGGCATGGTGGCATGCAGCTGTAGTCCCAGCTACTTGGGAGGCTGAAGCAGGAAAATCCCCTGAGCCCAGGAGTCTGAGGTTGCTGTGAGCTATGACAATACCATTGCACTCTAGCCAGGATGAGAAAGTGAGACTCTGCCTCAAGAAAAAAAAAAATGCTCTTCTTTTATGCCTGCCATAAATGCCCCTTATCAACAGCATGGAAAAGAGTAAGTTAAGCCTTGTGGCCTTCAAAAGACCTAGCCAACTGCAAACATCTATGACACCTGCCTTTTTTGCACTGAGTCCTTTGCCCAAGGAGACATCAGCAAAGCCCTGGTGAAGCCTAGTCCTGGAGGAGGAAGCAGATGAGAAGACGAGGATTTCAGGATACCTGTGTGAAATGCCCCCAGATGGAAGCTGCCGATAAGAAATTTGTCAATTTCTCAGCCTTCTGTTCTATTGTCTATGGGGTTAATTTTCAGTTTCTTCAGGTCTTCCCGTATTTTACTATCAGACCATAAGGTGAAAGGTCATAAAACTTGATTGTCTAGACTCAGAAACAAATGAAAACCCATCCAGCTTTCCAGAATTCCCTGCTGCTCTCAGAGCGAGAGACAGTACAGTGGCAATTGCTTTTCATTATCGCTGCTGCGCGGAAGAGGCTCAGACATTCAGAACAACAAAGTCTCTCCATGGTCAAAATGACAATTGCATTTTTTAAAAAACAAAGAACTGGATTTGAAATAGGAGACTCTATTCTTGGCGAACAAAACAGACTTCAGAGTTGAGATTAAAAGCTCCAAGTGAGCTGGGGGAAGGAAAAAAGGGAGGTAGAGTCGAAAACACAGATCCCCGGGAACGGAGCAAGCCTGGAAATGGAAAGAGACTTCAGGGAGCCGCACTGAGTACATGGTCAGGGCCACGGGGCCTGGATGTTGGAAATATCAGGTCTGCAAGGCAAGCATCTTCCTGAGAATGGAGCCTGTTTGTTCCTCCTCTCTCCATATCAATGGGCTCACCCTGACAAGCCGCCTAGAGGCTTCCTAATTACTCACTGAACTATGCCCTTTCCTGTTTGTCCTTGGAGTGTTGAGCAGGAATCAATGACTCTCACCTGACGTTGGGGATTATCACAGGGGAAAGATTCAGCTCCAGCTCCTCTCATCAGCAGCAGGGGAAAAACACCCTCGAGGTATTATGTCACTCAGACCTGGCTACCTGACCCATCTCTAACCACTGAGTGGGAAGTCTTAGAATCATGGAGACGATGACCAGAGAATGATGCAAATCTAGCGGCTGCAAGCCCTCCCATCACTCTAGGGATGAGACACAAGTCGAGAGCAGGGTGGTCATCTGAGTGAAAACCAAGGCATCAGGGACGTTTTTGGAAGAGCTGCCCTTGTACAGCCTACGTGAGTACATTGACATCTCCACTGGAACTTGGGGGCCAAGAGATGCTCTTCCTTGCGGAACCATGGAAGGAGCAGAATAAACAAGCTCGGTTGTCATCCATCTATCCGCCTATCTCAATGTAGTGAGGAGATTCACTGATCCATTATGCCTTGGAATTCTAGCCAGGAAATATTAGGAAAAGGCCGCTGCTGTTTCCCCTGGTAATACGCCGGGCACATTCTGGAGCTACGTGTAACTTCAGTGGTTATGGTTGGTCACAGGTCTGAGTTGCATCCTAGAGATTCCTAGAAGAAACAATTCCTAGTTCCCCCATCCACCCACACTCACAAACACAATTATTCCTTAGCAATCTCCACCAGTCACCAGTTATACCAGCAACATGTGGTAGGGGTTGCCAGACCTTTATCTGATAAGAGCCAAGGAGATGGAGGCTATGAAAATATGGCATGTCACAAGAATTTTTTACATTTTTAGACCTCAAAAACTAAGAGAATTTAGCATATGTACAAATTCAGTGGCTTCGACCAACCTGTGTTGGGTGTGCCTTTGAGTCAGTTTCCCAGCTCACATAGGGTTGTCATCTCCGATTTACACATAGCTGTTGACATGACAGTCTGTCTATTCCAGAATATCTAGACTCAGATTTAGCTTGCCCTTTTCTGGAACAAAAAGACCACTACCCAAAGATGTAGCACCACAGGATCTATGGAAAAAACTATTGCCAAAACAAACAGCAAACAACAAACCTTTACCAAATGCTATAAGTGTAAGGACTTTGCATGGTGCAAGTCACAAAATGGTAGGTGTTGGAGGTCCGACTTTCAGGACATATCTATAAAAAAGATAAACCATTCAAAGAAAACATTCTGCAAGGCTTAACTTTTTCACTCAGTCCTCCTTTTAGGGGAAATCGAAGTTCTGGTCAATGTGGTAGCTAGGAATCTATCTGTGGCCATGGAATACTTTCAGGCACTGGGAAGCTGAGTACGACCCACCTGATCATGAGGTTAGAGATAGAAGACATGGAACTGGCCACTGTGCCACCTGTGCACACTGCTACCCAGTGCCCTGAGCTCCTGTTCAAGCTCCATGGTTGCATTTGCTGCTGATAAGTTAGCTACTCTGGCCGGGTGCAACTCACACAGTTCATGAAAACTGGATTCTCACTCCTTTGCAGAATGGAGAGATAACCTGATATCTTACAAGATCACAAGTGCCCCACCACTGGGTTTCTCCACCCTCACCCCTCCATTCCCAGCCCTCAGGGTTGCAGGGAAGTTGGAGGGAAACTCCACCTTAACCACAGCGTGCTCACTGGCCTCTCCAGCTGCTCACACCTCTTGTTGCCACTGCTGCGCATGCCTGAATACTGCTTAGTGCATGTGGCAGCTGAGGGCTCCCCTACTAAGCTCACTGCTTCCCTTCTGCTGCCAGCAACCACAAGGCCTCTGGGTACTTCAAGATGGGACCTTAATGTTTTTTTCCTTTTCTTTCTTTCCTTTGTCTTGTATCCATTTGCAAACAGAGCTCCTGTTATTTCCAGGTAAGACATGTCTTGCCCCCTCTTTTCTACTTCTTGCCAGTGCCATTTATTTGGTTGAAAACCAATGTCCTCTGATTTGTTTAATAGGAACCACAAACTTGAGTTAACCTGACAAGTTCTCCCGAGGACTGGGAGATCTATTTCCCCACATGAAGTAGCTGTGAGGAAGTAGACAGTTCCTTGAGTATCCTTTCTCTCAGTGGAGGTGGATAAAGGCATAGAAGATGCTCTCTGGGACCAGGAGGAGAAATGAAACTTACCCAGGAGACTGTGGGCTTTAGACTTCTCCATCTTAATTCATCTGCCCTCATGATGTGGTCAAAGTTCGAGCTGGAATCTCCTAATAGGATTGTGCTGGGATTTGAAAAAATCTAGAATTTTACTGAACCTGCAGTTTCATCTCATCACAGCTCAGACTTAAATTGTTAGAAGTCTGTTTCATTTGTCAATGACCCTTAAAGTCAGATGTACCATGAATAAGAAGAATTAGCATGTTAAGGGAATGGGGGACGGTGTTCCAAAATAGAAATTTTAGAGAATTTATTTTGCAGAGATTCTCATGTAGGATCTGGATTAGGTGGCAGACAGACACGTACATTAAGAACAGGCCTGCTTGAGTGGAAAGCAAACAGAAATACATCATACTTACTCAACACATTTTCAGCATGTCCAGCAACACTGTGACTCTTGATGCAATCAGAGTGGTCTATGCAAGACTGTTTGCAATGTATGTTAAAAGAACAGCTTACATTTCATCAATTATTTGAACAAAGAAAATAATCTTAAGGTCATTTAAGAACATCTTACAGAGTTCATTGGTACTCAAAGTCATCTACAGGCTACACCCTGAGTTTAGGAAGGTGTGGTGAGGACATTTTTCCTTCTGGGACACTTAGCCCCCCCAAAATGTGGGTAATTCCTACATTTTCCTTTTGTGGTTTCTTGCTTTCTTTTTATACCAACAGCATAAGGCTCACCCCCAAACCTGTATCCTCTGCTCTTCTCCCAGGGACTTGATGTCATAGCACTGGGTCTCTCTGTGCCACTTCACTCATCCTCTTGCCTGCGAAGGTATTTAGGCTTCTATGTTTCAGCTTTGGCCTTCACCCCATATGTGTATATGCTCAAAAAAGAGTGTGATCATATTTAAGTGTCCTTATACTTTTAACATACTTGCAAATATCAATAGATGTGAAAGTAAGGGGAAAGGAGGCTATCTTTTTCTAGATCTTTCAATCGGTAAGCCTTTAATTCAGGAGCCCTTAATTAGGCTTTAATTAAATTCACTGGAAATCTCAAATCCTAGTTTTAATTTTCCTAGGTGGCCGGGCAAACATGATTAACATGCCTGGTGGTGGAAGTCAGAGAGTAAATACGTTCATTCTGAGCTCCCCCCACCAAGCTCAGGGGCTTTGCAGTGACAGCAGTGGCCTTGTCGCTCTGCTTCTTCTTGAGGATACCTGCAGTGCATTCACAAAACCCTATTCTTGTCTGGCCTGGAGAGCTCTTTGTTCTTCCAATATGCATATTTGTTCAATTTCCCATCCTATTCATCTTCTCTCTTTCTCCCCTCCCTGCCTATCTTTTTATCCCTAGAACCGAGAGTTTGTTTAGTCAGTCTGAATATCTAGATCACCCGTCATTTATTTATTCTCTTTACTTGAAATTCTGTAGACTCACATGAACAAGTGATCAGCATCACTATGGTCTCTTATGTTTGAGATTTATTCTCTCAAGAAATCAGCTTAATTTGAATTTAAAGGATGATTATGACAAAAATAGAAAAATACAGGAATTACTGCCAAACCAAGAAACTAGATGAGAATTGATTTAAAGGCATGTGAATCAATTAATTAACAGATTTTTACAGAGTGCCTCTGTGGGACTGTTGGGGATCCAAAGATAGAGGATTGGCTATTTGTCAAAAAGATTTTTGCAGAAAGCTAGAGGGAAAAACTGACTGTCACCACAAGGGTGAACAGGTCAGCGGGTAGATCAATATCCTGCCAGATGGATATAGTGCTAGATTGATAGCTGGACAAGGGGTTAGACAGGTACATTTATATGTCACCGGAGAGCTCATTATATTGGTACAAAGTTCTTGTGTCACCTGTAAAGTATGACATGGGGGAACTGGGAAGGGAAGAGTGGAATAGCACTGTCACTGCTAAGATAGGCATTGTGATATGGTGCTAAACCCAGAGAACAGAGGAAACGTAGGTACCCATAAGGAATCTGTATGTCTTTTTCTAAGCTAGTGTAGCTTGCAGTCTGGCTTCTAGAATCTCTGGCGTCTTAGTGAAAACCCTAGATTGACCCAGATTTGCCTTCAGAATTAACTAATCAAAGACTTGGATTCAATGGATTAAATGAAGTCAGGCTGCTAACGAATGCCTGCTGACTTGGAAACATACAAAAAGATGTAAATCCCTGTGAAAACATTGTTTCCAAAAACAGTCACCACCACTTGAGAGGGGACAGCACCACGGACAGCTCCCAAACATTTGGGGGATTGCCTTCTGTGTGTGGTGCCTCTGGGACTACACTGAGTAAAACAGCCCACACAGGGATTCCCTGCACACTCATACCATCTTCACTCAGGCCAAGGAAGAAAATACTGACATAAAACATAAGGCTGTCTGTCTGGTGACTTACAGTCTTGGCCTATGGTCTTCTCAGTGAATTCCTTTCCTTGCAACCTCAGGCGATGGAGCCTCACCTCTCCCTTTGCTTCACCAATTGCCCAGCTCGAGAAAAAAGAAGACCTTCTTGGCCTCTGATCCATTTTGTCCTTGAGATTATCGAAGGACCAGAAGATTCCCATGGGAGGTTTATTGTGTGAAATGAAAGCAATTAAGGAGCCAAATAAAAGAATTAATTGCATATGAGAATGTGGACTTGGATGGGAAGATGTTTAAATGAGCTCTGAAAGAAAGAAGCTGCCAAGAGCAATTTTCTAATCAAAGGGAAATAAAAAGATTCAATCTCTATTTCACTCTAATACAGAAAACATGTCTTCATGGTGAAGTAGTCTTAAAATGGACTCACCAGCTGGAGTGGAAAAAATTTCTAACATGAGACAAGACCACTGGTAAATGAGTAGAGATGCTGTGGGAATCCAGAGAATGCCACAAGAGAAAGCAAAGGAAGGGCATTCTTTTATTTATTTATTTTGAACAAGTATTTGTGTTCAAAAAATGTGCTTTATTCATATCAAAATCTTGGGGATCTTTCATTGGAACACGATGAACGTTTTGGGGAAAACTTTCCAAATTTCTCATTGTGAGGATAATATTCAGTCTCACACGAAGTGTAGATAATCCTAGACACATCTCCTTTCTCTTTTATAGAGAATATAGTGACAACATGTTGGAAACAGAGGCTAACGTGAACCATTTATTCCCTTGAACAAATGTCTACTGTACCTCCAGAACTCTTATGCAAAGTAGTTGAATAAATAGTCAGGCCCAGAAATTCAAAATAGGTAAAGATCAAGAAATTTGACCTTTCTTCCCAGCTTCCCAACATCTCGCTGAATTTCTTGGGAACTCCTCTGCTGCTTCTCAGAAGGCCTTTGTGGCAGGTTACCCACCCAGGGATGAAACAGAGAGAGGAATACTTATCCTGACCCTGTCATGGTCTGATGGTCATAAAGTGTTTAGCACTTCATAGGAAGAGACACTAAAAAAATATACAAAGTTCCCATTCCCAAGAGCTATTGGTTTTGTACCCACTGCCCATGCCTAATCCTCTGAGCTGTAGCGTTCTGGGGAAGGGATAAGGTGCTGAAGCTAGTCTGATTTTGTTTTATTGCAGAAGTGACAGACAGGAAGCTGACTATGGAGGAAGAGGAGGCCAAGAGGATAGCAGAGATGGGAAAGCCAGTGTTGGGCGAACACCCCAAACTAGAGGTCATCATTGAAGAGTCATATGAGTTCAAGGTCAGGCCATCAGTGATGTCTAATTGAATTAGGAATTAATTAGGATAAGAGGCAAAAGACCTGGGGCTCTTTTGTTATTTTCCAATTTCAACACTGAATATGTGAAGTTGAAACTGAACAAATAACTTACCTACCCCAAGTCTCAATTTCCCCATTTGTAACATGGAAAAAAATAATGCTGGCCATTTGCATGCTAGGATTATTGTGAGGAAACATAACATAGACTATGGAATAAATGGGCTGGAAAGGCCCAAGACGTATCATCACTATTATTTAACTGTATTTTTAAAACCAAGATACTGAAACTCACTCTTGAGGGGCAAGGTTTATTAACATTGTTGTTCTCTATGGTATTAACTCTAAACATCCACTGTCAGAAATCACAACCAAAAAGGGCAGGGGGGATTGCCCCAGAAGATATCCTCTAAGGCCACCCATGCCTAATTGTTAGAACCCAATGGGATGCATGGTGTCTTTCATCCCTTTGAAACACCAGACTCCTCAGTAGTTCTAAGCACTCTAACCTCATGGTTCTAAGTTTTTCTCTCCCCCAACAGACTACGGTGGACAAACTAATTAAGAAGACAAACCTGGCCTTGGTTGTGGGGACCCATTCCTGGAGGGACCAGTTCATGGAGGCTATCACAGTCAGTGCAGGTAAGAAGGGTCTCAGGATGAGACCTTGCTGGGAGAAGCAGACAGACCTGAGAAGAAAAAGCGTAGCCACATCCACAGCCCACCAGTTCCTGGGCAGGGCCGTGTGTCTGATCTGCTCAGCTGTAGTCCTAGGTGTTTCTCCTGCTGCCCTGGGTCACTCTGGAAAGGACTCAGGCAGTAACTAAAAGAGCTTAGCTGTCTCTAGTTTCAAATCCTTGCTCTGCTATGCAAACTGGAACGACACATCCTCTCTGACCTCCTTCCCTCACTCTAAACAGGAACGATGGCTCCCTTTCTCAGAACCGTGACGGGTACAGAGTCTTGTACCAAACACCAACTCAATGACTTCTGGTTTCCATTATTCCTTCCTTTTGTTAATTTGGCACCACTCTTATGTAAAATGAGGAACAATTCTAATTTAGAAATACAGGGGTCAAGAGTTTGTAAAATGTTTTGCATTGACTGTCCAAAAAACACCCCCCGCCCAGTGACTCTGAGCCTGTCCTTCGACATTTACTGACAAGTTCCCTGGTAGTGACCCGCAGCCCAGCCAGGAGCCCCAGGCCTGCACACAAGCTGGAATGGGGTACAAAGGGTCTCCCGGCCACCCATACTGCTTCTCTCCTGGCCCAGCACTTCTGGCCTTACCTTCTTTGTGAGGCTTTGTTGTCATAGCAACCCACAGGGTCATATTCCAAAGGCCCCAGAGCCAGAGCAAAAGGACAGCAGGGAAGAGAGGCTGCTGCCCCACTTTCTCACTGCCTGCTGCCTTTCCTTCTAGTTCTCCCTCTGGTGACCCGACTGTGCCCCTCAAGATAATGAACAGGATGTAGGCCGCATAACCTGCCCCCTCCTTCCTCAGATGAGAGCGCTGAGGTCTAGAAACCAGACAGAATTCACCCCAGCTTACATGTTTTCCTTATGGCAAAGCTGGAATTAGAACCTGAGAGTTCTGACTTCTGCTTTTTATAAACCTGGCCTCTCCTGATGGTGCCAAAACATGACAGAGGGTACCCTCGACCAGGTCCCAGCATGTCCCAGCACACCCTCTCCCACCCAGCTGCCAGGTGGGCCTCTGCCCACATTTCATGGCAAGAATAGTCAGGGCCCATCCCTGCTCTGTCCCAAGGAATACTTGGAGGCACTGGCTCTCCAGTGTACTCACATGATCTGGAATGACAGCTGTCTCTGTGAGGATAGATCATGATCAGAACCCCAGTGGTCATGGCAGCAGTCAGGCCAGAAAACTTGAGAGCAGCCCCGAGAGCATCCAGTGAAGAGCAGAACAGAGATCTGATGTCACATCTCTTCACCAAGGCTGCCAAATGCACTTTACTCCATCCTCCTTCCTTTCTCCTCCACTTTCTTGTACGCTCATGTTCTCCCAGCCTACTTTTAATCTTTCTCTCTTTCTTCTTCCTTATTCCCCTGTCCCCTCTCTTTCCCATGCTCCCTAGGTGCCCTGTGTTCAAATTGACCAATGAGGCAACTCAACTTGTCTCCCATTTCCCAGCTCTGTTCTGGTGTCCGGGCACTGGCCTCCCTAGCTGCCCAGAAAACAGCTAGCATCCCCTTCCAACTCGCGATGCCTGTGATCATTCTCGCAGATGATCATCTGACCTTGCTGCCCTTCCTTGGGCCTGTATGTCTTGCCTCCAGCAGGGGACGAGGATGAGGATGAATCTGGGGAGGAGAGGCTGCCATCCTGCTTTGACTACGTCATGCACTTCCTGACAGTCTTCTGGAAGGTGCTGTTTGCCTGCGTGCCCCCCACAGAGTACTGCCATGGCTGGGCCTGCTTCGTGGTCTCCATCCTCATCATCGGCATGCTCACCGCCATCATTGGGGACCTGGCCTCCCACTTCGGCTGCACCATTGGTCTCAAGGATTCAGTCACAGCTGTGGTTTTCGTGGCATTTGGCACTTCTGTGCCAGGTAAGAATGAGAGGTGCTTGAGTTTGCAAAGAAAATATTACCTGGTGTTGATCCCCCCATACTCTACCTCATAATCGCAGATCGGGGCTTAATAGAGCCTCTGCCTTTAAGGTGCACAGTAGTCATCAGAGGGATTAACGATGACATTAATATGATAGCTAACAGTTCTTGGGCACTTTCCATGTGACAGAGACTGTATATGTTAAGCCATTTACACATTTTATCCCTGTAATACTTTCCCAAACCCTGCTTAGGAAAAGTTATTATTCTCGCTTTGACAGATAAAGAAACTGAGGCCCACAGAGGTTAAGCTACCTGCCCAATCCCTTAACCTCCACATTAAATGAGTAGGCCACAAACAATGCATTCAAAGAATATAGATATTATTCTCCTGCCATGTAACTCTGGCAGTCTCTGAGAAGCTAAATATTAGCCTGCTTGAAGATGTCATGGTAGCAATGCTCGGAGGGACACTGTGAGTACAGAGTGTTCCTAGCGGAGCAGGCTAGGGAGAGCTTAGCAAGCTTTTTGTCCTTTCCCATATGATGAATTACACACTCTCCCCCCCTCCTTAAAAACATTCAGAGACAAACATTCCTTCAATGGACAAATATTTACTGAGCACCTATTATGCCCAATACAATATTTTGCGAATGGTGGGAACTTCATGAGAGGCAGGATAGGCATGCTTCCTTCTCCAAGTGCTGCTTAAAATAGAGTGAAGACAACTGTACTCAGTTACTACAATTAAAATTATTTCATTTATGAAGAAAAGTGAAGGTTCTATGCAAGTAGACAAGAGGTGAATCTGGGCTAGGCTGGGGCCAGGCTGGCTTTCAGGGGAAGGTATATGGAAGCTGGGCCTGAATGGCAAGTAGGGGTCAGCAAGTGGAGAGGGGCACTGGCCCACTTCCTTACTTAATTCAGTGGCAGTCTCTAGGACATGTGAAAACTCCTGCCAGGGAGCTAGCATGCCAATTGCCCTACAAAGGAACAGAGAGCATCCCCCTTCAGAAAGGTGAAGTTGAATCTCATCAGACAGGACTCTGCTGGCTGGACCAAGGGAAACCCTTCTTGTACTAAGAAAATATATTCTTCCTAGAGAGTAACTGGCTCTATATCACACTGTAGGAAAATCTCTTCCCCAAACCCCAGCACAGGCCAGTAGGATTATTTGTACATTAGTGATGCAAGAGGTTTGGCTATCATGAAAACACGTCAGGTGCCTGGAAAACAGATGGAAGATGTAGGGAAGAGCTGTGCCCTGTGACCTCTGTTCTCCAGGCTCAGAAGACCTGAATTATCAGGGTAGGGGTGGGGAGCAAATATGGGGAAAAGAATAGAGGAGAGGAGAAATAGCGGAGGATCAGAAGCATAAAAGCAAGGTCATAGGCAAGAAAGGGCAAGAGGTTTTCTCAGGGAGAACTGAGAAATTTAGCAATAACGAGGCAACCCCCACCAGGCAGGGAGACAGCTTGGGGGTAATTCCAATTGGTAACTGGTCCAGAGAACAGCTAATATCATGAGGGGCTTTAGGAAGGTTATACTATGGTCCGCTCATCTGATTTTGTGGCTTTGGCTGAAGCTCTTTAGATACAGTTTGGATAACTATATCCTATAAGAACTCAGGAGAGTTTTAGGGGCAAGTCTTTTGCTAACATCCCATGAGCCCTTGAGTAGATTCCTAGGTTCTTGCTTTCCTTACTTGCAAAGGAAGGGTTGGGCTAAATGTCCCTGACAGCCCCTTCTCTGCCTACAATCTGTGCCAAGATCTAACATCAAACATCCTGTGATACCCTGTGATCCCCGCATAGGCCACAGAGACAAACCTGTCCACCCACAGCTCGTCTGCATGTCCCCACCATGGCTCTCCACTGTGTCCTCTGTCCCCGTAAATCTAGCACCCAGCCCAGTCCTGAGCCCACAGGCACTGCCCAGTGAGTGCCTGTTCAATCAGGCATCTATTCTAAGCAGCTTCCTTGGGTCTCAGGGTTCCCTGGGGCAACATTATAGGATGGCAAACTCCCCTTACTGAAAAAGTACTCAAAGGAGAACAAGAAGGCCACTCAGTAAATCTCAGGACTGGAAAGGCCCTTAATAATGGTTCGGATTTCTGCAGATGAGAGTGGAGAGCCCAGACCAGTGGTGTGACTTGCCCAGGGCCGCCTGGCTTATTAATGGCACAGCTGGGAGTGTCCCCCCCACCCCCAGCCCCATCTCTGGCTCCTGGGCTCACCCCACGGGTTCCAGGGGCTTTGGGGGCATGCTGAAACGCAGGTCCTCCACGCCTGGACCTCCCGCCAGCTCTCATTTGTCACCGTCCCTTTTCCAGATACGTTTGCCAGCAAAGCCGCGGCCCTCCAGGACGTGTACGCAGACGCTTCCATAGGCAACGTCACAGGCAGCAATGCCGTCAACGTCTTCCTGGGCATCGGCCTGGCCTGGTCCGTGGCCGCCATCTACTGGGCCCTGCAGGGACAGGAGTTCCACGTGTCGGCCGGCACGCTGGCCTTCTCGGTCACCCTCTTCACCATCTTCGCGTTCGTCTGCATCAGCGTGCTCTTGTACCGACGGCGGCCCCACCTGGGCGGGGAGCTCGGCGGCCCCCGCGGCTGCAAGCTTGCCACGACGTGGCTCTTCGTGGGCCTGTGGCTGCTCTACATACTCTTTGCCACGCTGGAGGCCTATTGCTACATCAAGGGGTTCTGAGCAGCGGAGCAAAAGCCCCCGCAGGGCAGGCCTGAGACCTCTCCTAGGAGAAGGGCACCTCCCACCGTCTCCCGGACGCGCCTCCCCCCAGAGAGGCAGCCTCAGGACCCCAGCCCTGGAACTTCACCCGACCCGGGCCCTGGCAGTGAACTGGAAGGGCAAAGTCTTAATCAACCAGAAAGGAGAACCACCCACTTTACAAAGTATTTAATTAAATACAAACAGCAGCAACAAATCCACCTCCACACCATCTTTCTCCTCTTGCCCTTGACCCATAGTGAAGGTCAGACGCTTTCCCCTCTCTCTGCACCTTCTGCTTTTCCCTGGCCTCTCAGTTTCTTTGGGAGCAGGGGTTCCCGTCCATCCAGTTCCACGAGTCTCTGTTGTCTCACCGCAGCTGGTGAGGGGTGAAAATGAGTCAGATCCATGTGGCTGTTTTGGGTGCTCTTTTCATTGTGCTATTACTGTGTTTGCTTCCCCCCCCCCCTTGGGGTTTTGCTTATTGTTTTGTTTCGTCTTTTCTCTCTGAAGCGAGCAACAGAGGTGCTGTGAAGGAACGCCAGGGCTGAGAGGGTTTTCAGGCATACACCCTCCCGTCCCCATGGGGTGACAGGTGGTTCTGGGCTCCATCAGGGTCCTGGCCCTGTATCCTATTTTTCTCTGAGCCCTTTGGAGGACTGATGGCATTTGGGTGGAAGTAGGCTGTCACACCCATGTGGAGCAGTAAAGAGCAGGGGTTTCACCTGGAGCAGGAGGCACTTTCTAGGCTTCTGTTGAAATCAAGTCAAAAGCAGAAGGCAATTGCCTTCTTCCTTGCCCCAGCCTGTCCAATTCCGTGAGCATCGTTGTGTCTGTGTCTACATGTGCATCTATCTGCAGGAAGCCCCAGCAAGTGGGAGCGATGGGACAGAAGTGGGAATGGAGTGTGATGACAAAGGGCCGTGTGAGGACAAAAGGGGTACGTGCTTTCTTGAGTATCTTTGGCTCTGCACCTGAGGCAGGAGAGCTGCCATGTCCAACCAGTGGGATCTTAACAGGGAAAGACTATTTTTTTAAATGTCATTGTTTCTAAGAAATGTCAGCTTCACCACCCCCTCTCTTCCTAATGCTCCATCTGAAGACAGCTGACTGTATTTCTTGAAGTGATATAAAAACTTAGAAGTTGATATGAGAACAAGGGGCTGTTCCCACCCTTCCTGATCCCTCAGGTCACATAGGAAAGCATTTACACAAGCTAGGAACTGGGAATCCTCATTTCTCCCATGTTCCTGCTTGTTTTTAAACTTCATGAAGCTCTTTTTCCAGCCTGTAGGGTATTTCTTGCCCCAGTCAGAGGTATCTTAGTTGCCATCATCCCATGCAGCCTGGGTTTTTAGGAAAAGAGATTGCCACACCCTCCAGACCTTTTCCCAACCAATTTTAAAAGGACCTGGCTTTAAAACACACACACAAATAAACATGTACACGACATCACCACGAAACTGCCCACAGATCTTTAGGCTTTCTGCATTGACATAAATACATTTTCTAAGGGTGGGGGAGGATAAATTAAAAGACACATGTTTAATTTTAAACACATTTTTTAAGAAAAAAACTAAAAAAGAAACAGTGCTCGTGTCATAAGCTATGTTGACAGTTGCCAGTGGAAATGTTGGGTTGGTTCAAAAAAAAATAAATAAAAGCTATACTTATATCTCTCTATATACAGCTTGCTTCTTACATCTCTCTGTGTACAGCCTGCTTCTTCCTGTGTTTCTTCAGGGAAAGATCCAGGGGCCACCTTGGGTCTCTTCTGAGAAGATCTGACTTAGATAAAGGTGTCATCTCCTATCACATTCAGGGACCAAAGTGCCAGACCCAATATTTTTTAAGCTAAAATACTTCAGGGAAATGCTGCCTATAGACCCAAGACTTTGAGAAGCCAGAGGACTTAAGTAGGAAGAGCTGTGATGATTAAAGGGAAAAGAGCTTTCTGTATTAGAAAGTCAAGGCCTGGCGAGACCTCTGCTGGGAAGTCAGTGCCCTGTGGCTCTTACCAACAGATTATCCATTCATTCATTTACTCATTATGTATTCAACAATTTGTGAGCAACTTCCCTGTGCTGAGCTTCCTTCTGGTAACACAAAGAGCAAGATGAAGTTCCTGACCTCAAGAATCTCGCAGTCTAGATGAGGGAGGTGAATCAGAAAACCACTAAACTAGTTCAGAGAAATGGAGACGGCAACACCACGAAGGCCTGAAAGGGAGGATCTTGTGGAGGTCCAGGCAGAAAGCACAGCCAGGTCACAGGAGCCAAAAGCCCTTGGGGACTGAGCCCTGCCCCTCCCCTAACCACAGGGCTCTCCCAGCCTTGCTGCCCCTGCCTGGGGGGCCTGTCCTCTTCCTCTGTCTCCCAGGGTGCTTCCTCTGTCTTCTTGCATGCAGCCTAACACCATCACCAGCCCTGACACTCTATCACAGCCTCACACCTCCACTGCCCAGGACATACTGGAGCTTCCCTCTTTTTCTCTGGGTGCAAATTCTCAACTGAGGCTATGTAAACAATTCCCTATCCCCAGAGAGCCATGTCCAGAAGACAGAATCTTTTGTAGCTGGGACACCTGCAACCAATCTGTCAAGGGTCCACTCGTGGTCCAAGTAACTCAGGTAAGGAGAAGAGCGTTATGATTCCATCATATGTCCTGTTGCCCCTTCCAAAGGTCATGGGATGAGAGGGAGTTTACAAAGGATATGAATACCAAGGAGCAAATAAAAATGGCAGTTCTATGTGCTGAGGGCTGTTAGAGAGGCCTAAACAGAGTGCCATGGGAATGCAGTACAGAGAAATACTAACACAGCCTGGAAGAACTGGGGAAGACTTCACAGAGAACGTCACATTCAAGTAGGATCTGGAAGGAAAATGAAATAGAGATTTACTTCAGTCAGGGGGCTTGTCCTTTTGTTTTGGAGGACAAACAAAAAAGGAACAGTGCGCTCAAAGGCACAGGATGAGACAGGACATGGCCAGCCTAGTCACAGAAAGACAACAGCTGGCACAGTGCATGGAGTTCAAGGGAAAGCGTATATAACCATGGCCCCACCTGCTCTAATGGGGTTTGGAATCTGTCTGCAGTGGGGTGCTGGTCTTGAACTTCTGTCCAAAACCGGGGTTGAGAAAGCAGCATCAGGAAAACAATTCCTACCCTGGAAGATGATAAC
>NW_003852510.1:382061-399795 GCF_000181295.1 Otolemur garnettii
TTTTTTTTTTTTTTTGCTAGCCACTCTAAGTTAAAAATGAAAAATGCCTTTTAGCTGATTAAATGGTACATGAAAAAATCATACAATCTGTTTGTGCCCATCTCTCCCCTTTTTGGTCACTCCTGGATTATCCAGATGTTAGGCTTTGTCAAGAGAAAAGCTAGGATGAGCCATAGAGAATGGGGAGGAGAATTGAGGGAAGCAGCCCTGGGATCTGAAGACCCAGGTTATAGCCTAAGGGGCACCACTACCTCATTCTGTGAACCTGAGTCAATCCATTACCTCCTAGATCACAATTTCCTCAACTATAAGTGGGGTTTTAATAAATGAACTCTGAAACACATTACTTCTAGCTTTAACACAGTGAATCTAGAATATATGTAAAGTGATGTGTGTGTGTCCACATACATGCATGTGCACACACACAAGCCCGTTGCTTAACAGCCTTCAGTGACGTCCCTTTGCGATTCCTTAGCCCTGTGTCCTATGCATTAGTTAGTATGGAGATGTAGCTAACTCTTGCACTTATGCTCATTGTCAGCACTTTTTACTGAGTGAGCCATGACATTTCTACCCCTTTGACTCATTTGTTACTAGGGTAATGTTAGATACTGTAAGAAATAAACCCCAATGTTTCAGTGGCTTAGCAAATGAAAGTATAGTTCTCACTCCTAAGAATCCAGGGAGGACCTTCTTTGTCAGCGGGTGACTTTCTTCACTGTGATCATTCAGAGACTCAACTCAATTACCTTCCATTTTGTAACTCTGCCAGCCTCTGGGCCTCTAAGTCCTCTTTATCCAGCAGCAGATGGAAAGAAAATTAGAGCAGGCACACACACCCCTAACTGCCTTGGCTCTGAAGCCGTACTCATCACTTTTGCTCATAAAAGCCAGTTACTTTACCCACTGAAATGCAAGGGAGACTGGGACATACTGCCCTGGGCTGGGGAGCCACTTCCCACCGACCAAGTGACCACTCTAGACCACAACAGGATATTGTACCAATGTTTGCATCGCCACACTCCCTTTGTGATCAAGATAGATACTTTCAATATCAATAGCCGAGAACAATCTAACCTCTATGTCTAGGTGGATTTTCATGGTTTACAGCTTTCATAGGTGTGTGTTTGAATCTGATAAGAACAAGAGGTAGATATTTTCATTTTATCAGTGAAGTTCTAAGAGGTTAGTTAGGTGATTGCCTGGGAGTACACAGACAGTGAGAGGCAAGGATAAACACAGGTCTTCCAATTCCAAATTCAAACTCTTCCCAGCATATCATGGCCTCGTATGGCAAACACAAGAGCAAAGAAGGAGGCTGGATCTAGCCAGTGAAAGAGTTCCATGGAGAAGCAAGCAGTCAGTGTCTGTGCAGTTGGTCTTCTCGTGCTCCCACAACTCCCTTCCCCTCTCCTTTGTCTCATTCTTACTGAGCAAGGAGCTTCCTCTGGGAACACTTGAATATACTGATGTGCCAGGAAAAAGCCAAGGGCAGACTGGTGGAAATTTCCAAAAGGGAATTTCGACTGTGCTGAAGTGATTTGGATGGAGGAGCCTAATTACTGACAATTAATGATGGAGAGTCATCTGGCCCCAGGGAGGTGGTAATTCAAAAGACATCTTCTCGGAAAAGAGTATCCAAAAAAGACTCCTGGTAAACTGCCCTGGTAGGTATGTCATGTGGCAGTTACGGCATTTTCACAAAGGAACAGGGGAGAGGAGAAATCCAACCGACTTTACAGAAACTGAAGTTAGTCTTTACTCATAAACTTGAAGGTAAGCCATCAATCTTTCTTTGCGTTTTTATTACACTTTTATTGAATTATATTTGACACACAAAAACTATATATTCAGGGTTTACAGTGTGATGTTTTGATATACGTTTACCCTGTGAAATGATCGCCACAGTCAAGCTAATTAACATATCAATCGCCTCATATGGTTGCTTTTTTGTGATGAGAATGCTTAAGATCTACTCTCTTAGCAAATTTCAAATATTCCATACATTATTATAAACTGCAGCCACCATGCTGCACATTAGGTCTATACAACTTATTCATCTCATAACTGCAAGTTTATAACCTTTGACCAACCTCTCCTCATCTCCACTACCCCGCCCCGGTACTGTGTTTCTACAGATTCTCTGTTTCCATGGATCCAACTTCCATAGATGCCACCTCGAGGTGAGATTATGCAGTATTTGTTTTTCTGTGCCCAGCTAATTTCACTTAGCATAATGTTTTCTGGGTTCATCTATGTTGTCACAAATAGCAGGGTTTCCTTCTTTTTCTAAGGCCAAACAATATTCCATTGTGTATGTGGTATATATATATGTACACACACACACAGGGTGCACATAAAGTTCATGTGCCAATTAAAATGGTTTAACATACTAAATTGCACATGAAATTTATGAACACCATATATATGTATGTATGTGCATGTGTGCATATGTGCGTGTGCACACACACAGACACACACTACAATGTCTTTATGCATTCATCCATCAACAGACACTTGGGTTGTTTCCATACCATGGTTATTGTGAATAATGCTGCAATGAACATGGGTACACAGAGATATCTCTTTGAGATACTCATTTCATTTCCTTTGAATATATACCTAGAAGTGAGATTGTATCATTCTTTCTTGAAAATCTTACTTAATAAGTAAGGAGGAAAGGCAGTATAACCCAAGGTAAGCTATTCTTTAGATTCTGGTTTCTAATCTTAGTCCTTTCTGCTATATCTCAAGTTCTCCCTGATGGTTGTCATTCTGTCATCTTTATTACAACTGCATATCGCATCAATGAGATTGCTTCTATAATGCATGGTAACTTTTTTTTTTTTTTAGCTACGATCGGCATCCCTGGCTGAGTTTTCATTCCATCATTTTTTCTTTTCATGACTGGGGGACGCACATTAAAGCTTGATGGCAAGCAGACTTTATGTGTTTGATCCACACAGCGCTTTTTCAAAAACTGAAATGGTTTCAATGTTTTAGTAGTGAATATTGTGTGTGTTGCCGTCTCCCCAGAAACACACAAATCCAATGCAAGACCCACTGACCCCGTGCCATGTGCAGTGGAGGGAATCTATGAAGGTAAAGGGATACCCAAAGTCAAAGGTAGTTCAATGGCTGAGCCCTGACCTTCTGACTACCACATTCAAGACTCTTTCTGAGTCATCTGGGAAAATACAAAAGCAGGGGGCCTGGGTCCAGGCAGACCCTTCTCTCTCACTTGCCACAGCCCTGTGGGTCCTTCTGCCATATCCTGCTGCCTCCCCCCACCCTCCCCAAGGTGAAGGCTGCACAGCCAGTAGTCCTGCTCCAGTTTTTAGGCTCTTCCTGGTCCTGGGAGTCTTTATATGGGCCATTTCACACCCAGTCAAGGATTTGGTGGGGAGGGGACCTATATTCAAGGCAGTCATTACAAACATTGTGAGGTCAGTACAGCCCAGCATGGCTGGCTCCTACCTGGGTATCAAAAGTGATCCTCCAGACAAAAAAAGTGACCCTCCAGCAAGCGGAGTTCTCATCCTGGGTGGGAGTGGGAGGAAACGTGCTGTAGGAAGAATTGCTCAACCCTGGGTGGTGGAGAGGACGGGGCAGATTGAGGATTCCGGGGCAGCTACACACATCTCTAAAAGTCCTTCCCTTAAAATAACGTCACAAGGAGTTTGATTATAGCAAAAATGGGCCAGTTACAGGAATTTACACAGCATGGGACAGTGTGAGCCAGAGATGAGTGGGTCCCCAGGGGTCCTGTCTGGTACTGGAGGAGACGGGAGTCTGGGGCCTCTAAGGACAGTGTTTTTCTAGGTCAGGCCTGTTAGGGTTCTGAGAAGGCAGGAACCAGGCAGTTTCTGTGCCCATAAGTAGAACTACTGGGGTTTCATGTGCTTGAGACAGGGGTCCATCATCCTCCAATATGGGGCAGAGGCTCTCTCTGGAATCAATTTCCCTGCCACTATCACTAAATCTATCATAATAGGACTTTGAAGGATTTTATTTCCCCAGAACTGGTGATTAGAGTCCCAAACTAGGCATATAGAGATGCTTAGCATCCGTATCCTAAAGAACAACCAGGGCTGACACTCTACCCAAGGATAACTAATACAATATTGAATTAGTGCCACAGTTAACCACCCTCTCCTCATCCCAACTGTAAGAGAAGAGGGGTAAGAGAAAGGAGAGAGACAGCCAAGAATCACTGGATTGCTTCCTCTCCTCTCCTCTTGAAGCCAAAAAAAGCAGGGAGGCTCTGAGACAATTGTTCCTGCAGACTCAAGCTGGCTAACAGGCCTGGCATCTCGTTTCCCTGCCAGACATACACGCAGCAGCCTCCTCCACCTATTGAAGCAAAGGAGAAGGAAAGTGGGGAGAGATGTGGGGCCAGGAGGGGGCCAGCCTGCACCCTCTCCACGTGGCAAGGCCAGGGAGTGTGGATTTCCCGTGGGTGAATAGACATCCCAGCAGGGAGCCAGCCATAACCACATTGTAGGTGCAGCACCAAAGGCAGGGTCTTTAGAACAACGTGGACATGGGGTGTATTGGTACACATTTGTGCGGGTCAGCAAGGAAGAGGTCAAGTCAGGGCTGTCCCGCCCACATCAAGGCCCTGGGACCGGACATGTGCCCGATATGAGGCACCTGAAGGCTTGCACCTGGGAAGGCCAGTGTGAGTCTGAGAAGCCGCCACACTGAACACACAGGTTACGGGCGCTGTCTGTTAGGAGGCCCTCATCATCTTCCTCTCCCTTCTCTTTACTTACCGCCTCAGAATTGCTGGGTCAGGTCGAAGTGGAGGAGGACCTTCTCAGAGCTGTGTCTCTGCTGCTCCCCTGCAGGCAGTTGGGGTACCAGCACAAGACTGTGCCAGGCAGGGAGGGGAGAAGACTTAAACCCAGCTACAGATCAAAGTTCTGTAGCTGGACAGCACTGAGCTTGTGAGTTACTGAAGTGACTGGGAAGTTATGGAACTACCTGATTGTCATTAAGGGTTCCACCACACAGTGGAAGGATGATGCAGCAGCAGACAGCTGAAAGTGGAGACTGCGGAACACGCAGGAGTTTCCCATGTTCACCTGAGGGCACTGAGGTTTCTCAACAAACCACTCTCCCCCAGCGTCTCCTGGGCCTCCCCTCTCTAAGTTTCCGGACTGTGAGGATAGCAGCACCTCTGCTGAGGCTACAGGGCCTCAGCTACCTAGAGGTGGCTTCCAAGTGGAGGGTGGGGAGCTCCCCCCAAACCCAGGAAGGCACGCATTCCCCTTAGAGTTCATAAATGTGATGGACCCTTCAGAGGTAACACACATAAAATGCACCATGTAAATGGCAAAAGTCTCCTTGTTAGAAGACAATGTAAAAATAGCAATTTTTTCATCAAAATAGAAAAGAAAGCACAAAGACAATGTACACTGTGATAGTCACCAGAGTTCACCAAATATTTCTGATTCTATTTCCAGGTACTCACCAGCTGCCTTTGAGTTGGGTAGAACCATGGGGTTTGCTGTCCTCATTGCAATGGGAGCCAAATGACAAACAAACATCACTTCCAGATGGAAGTTTTAAGAACCAGGGCGCAATTTACCACCTCCCTTTGTCCTGCCTCCAAGACCATGGAGCATGGAGCCTCCGTTAGCCAGGGCTCTAGTGACGCCGAGGTGGCTATATCGCAGAATTGAGGAAACACCTTGTGTTGTAAGCCACTGAGGATGGAAGGGGTGCAGGTCTTTCTCGAGTCCTATGAGTCTGTCTATCGTCCTGCAGAGGGACCACAGCCAAGGATGCAGTGGGTGTGACCACTGAGCATGTGAATTATTAGGTTAACTGCAGACAGGCCTAGTCTGGGTTGCTACCTATGGATCATCTATCCTTAGCAGAGTGAACTTTGACAAGGGGGACACAGGCAAAAGAGCTGTCATAGGGTGAAAGGAAAAAGCGGCGGGCCGGGGCGGGAGGTGATACAGAAGCTGCATGGATCAGGTGTTGGCTGGGGGTGGCGCAGAAGAGTAGAAGGAATTGGCCAGATTGCCCCACTCAGATCTGACAAGAAATGACAAGGGACACCTGTGTCACAGACCCAGAACCAAGGTCATGGCCTATTGCCTTGTCAATTCATGAAAGTCACACAAAGGGTGGTAGTGAGCCAAGCCCTGGAGTTGAGAGCTTGAATTGGTAGATTGCTGCATGAAAAGATTAAGTTTCTGTACTGTGGAAAAAAGCCAAACACCACAGACCAGAAGGTCAGCATGCCTGCGAAGGTCTTCAGCCTGCTTGGCAAGCACACCTGGCCTTGTGTGTTCTCAGGAGCTGGGGAGTAAATGGCCAGGTGCAGGGCCTGGCTGTCTCTGGTTTTGTTTTGTTTTGTTTTGTTTGTTTTAATCTACAAGGGGCTTGATGGTGCCAGTTCCCTGCCCCACACCCCTATCCTGTTGGGAACAAGGGGTGAGTTCTGGCCTGGGGCCTCTCCTTGGTGGAATTGCAGGGCCGATCCCTACTCACCTCTCCATACCTGACTGAAAAAGTCCCTGTCTCCCCGTCCCTGCAGAGCCCCGGCACAGCATAGGAGCCTCATGTGGAGGAAGAAGCAGAGTGGATGTACCTTGCACTTTTCTTTGCCTCTTGGCCTGCCATCCTTGGTGAAAGCAAAGGAAGGCAGGGCAGGGCAGGGCAGGGCTGCCGGCTGGCCCAGTAAGCAAGAGTGCGAGCTTAGGTCTCTCTGCTGGGAGCAAGGTCAACGTCAAATCTCCCAGCGAGGTCCTGCAAGGGCAAATGCCTTCCTTAGTTCTTTTCCCCAAATCCCTGAAGGTTGTGACAGGCTTCTGCAAAGCAGTGGTGTTTAAGAAAACCCTTTACTTCGCTAAAAAAAAAATACACTCAGACCTGAATGCAGCTCCCAGCGTCTTAACTGGGCAAGAGAGAGAAGGTTGCAGTTCTAGCCCCTCCAGGGCAGCAGCCGGGAATGGGCAGCTCTGCAGGCCTGCAGCCGGAAATCTGAGGGGATGCCTGCTCTGCCCTTTCCAGCTGGGTGGCCCCCATCCTAGGTCTGAGTCCACAGTTGGGAAATGGGGACAAAGATAACTATGTCACTGGGTTGTGGTGAGTATTACACATGACAGGGCCAGTAGATGCAGTGAGCACAGTGTGGGCAACTCGGGGAGTGACCGGAACTGCTGCCCTTTCTTCTGAAGCCATGGGAAGGGGCTTGTGTGACCACATTCCAGGGCTTAGAGTCTTTCCCAGGAAAGCACAGCAGAAGGAAAGGTTGGAGGAGAGTTTTCCCAGAGGAATTATCTTCCATTCACCTGTGAAGGACGATAGGGCAGAGTGTGCAAAAGGAGGCAGTCGTTTCCAAGGATGGCTATGTGTAGGGCGTTTCCAAGGATGGCAAGAGGGAAAGAGGCCAGTCACTGTGGAGAAAATCTAGAGATCCTCACCCCTGCTGCCATCCTGGTCCTGAGGTCCTCCAGCTCCACAAACCAGACCAGCAGCCTCTGCCAGCCAGAATATGTACCACAGAGCAGGGGCACAGACCGCAGGAACCCTGCTGGGGGTCTGCTGCCCACCTACAGTGGCACCTAGCCCAGGGGCTTGTGATCTGGATGGGGCCAATGCACCCACTCCCACCAGCCTGCGCCTAGGGAATGGGCTCCCCTCCACCCCGCCCTGCCCCCAAAGCTCTGCCAGTAACATTTCCTACATTCCAGTGGTGTTTGAAGGGGAGAAGGGAGAGGGGCCTCCCTGGGGCAGGTGTGTGGCTGGGGGGAAGGGAGGAGCACGGAGAGGGGAGGAGCATGGAGAGTGCAGCACCACCCAGCGGCCCTGCTGGGTTCCCTGACAGGTATGTCACTAACTGCACAGGGACGAAACCTGCTAGGAAACAGAGACTTTTCATCAGAGGAAGCCACCCAAAGAAAGAGGCAACAATTGCCAAGTTTTATCCCTTTTTATTTTTTATAAAACAAGCTACAAATAGTTTCCCTCCCTCCCTCACAAAGGAAAACCACAGCCTTCACACGTGTTAGGGACAAGATGCCTACAGGAGATTCTGGACTTGTACAGCAGTGCCTTCTCCCCACGGACATGCTTCCTCCATGCTGGAAATGGGGCTGGGGTCTCCTGCAAGGTCCATCCAGCTCCAGCACTCTGTGTTTTCTGGTCAGGGCCAATGGGAAAGGGCTTCCTTTCCACCTTACCATGCCAGGGTGGGATCACTAGTCCCTGAGACAACCTCTAGGACTTTCTCCAGGATACTGGGGACCTTCTCTAGCCCAAGACCTCATCAGATCACGTCCTGGGAGGGCCATGCCCCTCCCATGGGGCAGCACTATGGTGTCAATGCTTTCCAGACCCAGAATGCTATACATAGCCTGCCAAGGCAGAGACACTTAGGGAACACTGGGCTGGAATGCAAGATGAGGCCAGATTTCCCAGAGTAATCAGACAAGGGCACCGGTGAGGGGCTACCCGACCTCCCTCACTGCCAGCACAGCTGCTCATGCAAGAGGCACTAAGGGTCACTGTCAGTCTGTCTGGAGGCCCCCTAGGTGGGCACACCACCCGGACAAAGGAAGCTGTGCAGCTGACCCCAAGGCTGTGCCGCCCACACTGGGCATCCCAGCAAAATCCCTGGGGAAAGCTAGGCCTGGGCTTCCCCACAGCTGGCCCATTATTCTGCCCTTCTCAGGAGGCAGAAGTAGCAGGTCCAAGATCAGTTTCATGTCTAGAAATGGCCTAAAAGCTGGAAGACCACAAGAAAATTTAAGGGAATAGAATTTAAGGGAAAAGAACCTCAGCATTGGGTTAAGAAAAACAATTGAACAACTATACTGTTACCAACAAGGTGACCAACCCCACTCACTCTCAGGCCCGAGACACCACTGAGGACAACAGTGGGCGTGGAGGAGAGGTGAGGTCAAAGCTGTCTGCCTCGTGCTAAGACAGCCGTGTCTCTGGGCGCCTCTAAGTTTTCCTGTTGGCGCCACAGTCCTGGGTGCAGGCTTTCTGTCCTCCTCCCCCCACTGCTCAGATATGAAACATCTACTAAAACAAAAATAAAAAACCTGCTGTGTGTCTTTTTCTTCTTTGTCCCCCCCCCCATGCTGTATACAGTGCTGATACCAAACATGGATGAAAATGTTTAAACTGACCTAAGCTTTGTGGATAGTCTGCCCAGGGGTTCACTAAGATACTGGTGCACCCACTGGCCCAGGGTCCCCGGGGGTCTGGATACCATGAACACATGGGCCAAGCGAGGCTGGTGCCTGTGCCGGCTACTCACAGACCTGGACTGCCCCCTCTCCAGGGGCAATCCCACCTCTCCTAACTCAGTCTCCCAGGAGAAGGCCAAGCGACTTGTCAACGTTGACAACAAATGGCTTAAGGCAGCACGGTTCTCCCACCAAAAAAGAGCCGGTGGAGCCACGATCACAGGGCCCCCCTTCTACAGATACATAAGTACCAGTCTCCAAACAGAATCAGGTAGGCTGAGGATAGTGTCCCGGGTTCTAGAAAGCGGGACCATGTGTGTGTCCAGCGTGCCCACAACCCACAGCATGGAGAGGGGAGGAATAAACAAACGGCAATGCCAACACCTGTACAAAAGAACTATACAATTTACATATATATTTATGTACAGTATATAAATCTCTTCTCAGCCCCGACGACACCCTCCCTTCCCCCCCAAAACCTAAAAGTTGTCAGTAGCAAATCAAAAACTTAACAATAAGAAAAAGAATAAACAGTCTTTCTTCCCTTTCCTTTCCCCACTGTGGTATTAGATATTGGTGTTTAAAAATGAAACCAAAAACAAAACGTGAAAGTAAGAGTCATTAAAAGTGCAAACATGGTGGGCACCGCTTATTACACAGGGTGTGGCTGGGCCGTGGGCAATGCTGAAGGTTAGGCGTCTGACGGTCGGGTTGGTCCTGTTCCCCTGGACTCTCCACCTGCCCTTGGAGTTTGTTCTCCTTAGATGAGGCGTCCTATGGAGAGCAGGGAGGACAGTGTAAAAGCAAGAAGTCAGAGTTGGGTCCATGAGAAATCCAACTTAATGGGTCTCCCCACAGGAGCAGCCCTTTCCACCTGCCGTCAGGTATGGGGCTGAGTGGGGCTCAGGCAGCCTAGACTTGCAGGTAAGCACATTTTACACTGGTGAGTGAAGTCGGCTTGGCATTCCAGAGAACGAGGCTTTGCTAGTGAGCACAGGCTGGGGGAGAGGGGCGCACCCTGCACAAATCACACCACTCTCAGAGCCCAGCCTTTTAACCTAGGGCTGGGGTGGAAAACAGCAGATATTTGTTTACCAGTGGGGATGGCAAAATCTTCTTAGCACTAACTCCACCTTTGTCTTGTGTCCTCACTAAAAATCGTAAAAATGGGAGCCTAAGTCATGTGGCCAATCCCTTCCCCCCGCTACGCTACAGAACTTCATCAGGGGGTCACAGAGAAGCTCAGAAGGAAGGTGACTTACTGAGTGGGTTTGTGCTTGATTTTCCCAGGGGAAGCTGCCAAGACTACTACCTGCAACAAACGGGAACATGTGACACTCAAGTGGCCTTGACCCAGAGAATTGGCAGAGCTTCTCCTATACCTGGGTTCCTTCCCCTCTGATCCAGAGTGAAGAATGGACTTGGGAAAGAGCCTGCAGTTATGTGGCCCCGCGTCCTGTTCTGTGGGTGCCTGTGGCTGGGCTCTGCCCAGGCGGGCTCTTCACTGGCCAACAGTGTAAGATCAAGCTTTTGCTGGGTGCCTCTGTGAAGTCCCTTTAGCTATTTGACAAAAAGGACTTTGATGCTGATGGACACTTGTAGAACCTTCCTGGGTCTCTGTTTCCCGAGTTACACAATGTAAGAGGTGGAAGGAATCTTAGCCACCATGGTGTCCAGCACCTTTACTGGACAAATATGGAAGCAGAGGCTCAGAGTGGACAAGTGACTTGCACGATCCGCTCCTCTTCACAGGGTACCAAGCAGTTCTGGAGACTGGCTGTGCCTGCTCCTGCAGGGCCCAGATCTCTGATCAGGGGCAAGCCCAAAAGCTGAACTAAGCCCTGGCCCTGTTGTAAGGCCGTGTGACCCCATACACAGCTGAAAGCTCGGGTGGGCCTGTAGGGTGGGCGTGGGGACCAGAACCCTGCTGCTTCTGCTCTTCCTCCCTCACAGAGCTGCCTGAGGACCTGCCACCTTCACGGAGGAGCAGAGGGGTTTGTAAAGTGAACAGAGCTGCAGAACCTAAGCCCTCGTGCTGGTCGTGTGACCCACAGCTCAATGTTCCCCTCGTTATGCCAACATCCCTTAAGACCTGAGAAGGAACAGCAGAACACAGGGTGGAGTGGATGCAGGGGGGATGTTGGAACATTCTATCTTACAGATGAGGACACAAACCCAGAGAGTGACAAGCCCAAGGCAGACAGGTGGGAGGTAGCAGAGCCAGGCTGCACTCTGAATCCCACCTCTCCTCTGCTCCCCCTGCAGCTGCTACCCTCCAGGCTGAACGGAGGGGCTGTCATGTCCAGGGAGAGGCCTGCGGCAGCCCTGTCCACCAAGCTGAAGCTGCAGCGAAACGTACAGCCAACAGCCAGCAGCTGACTTTTGTAGACGCTTACTATGCCCGTCCTTCACTCGAGTCCTATCACTTTATCCTCAGGGGAACTTTATATGATAGTGACAAAATTTTCCCTATTTTAATGAGATTGAGGCTTGGTGATGTCCAGTAAGCTACCCAGGATGGCTCAGCTTCCACATGGTAAAGCCAATTCAGAGTGGTCTCTCTGCCTACAGAAGCATGCTGCAGACCACCAGGGAGACCCAGAGCCTGAGCCCAGAGCAGGTGGCATGCTCAGGCAATGTTAAAGGATGAGCTAGCATTTCTTGTCCCCCTGCCGGCCTCAGAGGATGGTAACGTTAATCCCAATGAAGGCGCTTTACAAATTGCGAAAGGCCAGTTATGGAAGTGGCCCCAGCTCTCAGAATGCCTAGTCTTTTCATGCTGTGCAGAGAATTCAACTTCCCAATGAGAACTCTGGTTGGTAAAAATGTCTATGTTCGTGCGGCATTTCCAAAAATTCAATCCCTCAGTCCCCAAACTATATTCGCCCCAAAGCTCCAAATCCCCCCCCCCACCAACCCTGCTTCTGCCCTCACCAAGTGTGCAAGTCCCTCTCAGCCCACCAGAGGGCACCACATGATCCCAGATGACCAATGCAACTAACTCTGAACTCTGTCCCCTGGGGCAGCTACACCACCCACCCAGGTGGCTTTTCTGTGCTCCCCAGAGCAGAGGGGCAGAGAGGGCTGCCAGTCATGCCTTCAGCCCCGGCTGAGTCGCACAACTGTATTTATCTCTTTGTGCAATCACTACTTACCAGGGACCATGCTAAGTTCTTCACCTGAGTTACATCATTAAACAGTCACCAAACCTGTGACATAGACACTGTCATCTCCATTTGACAAATGAGGAAACTGGGGCTGAAAGAGTTGGGGTAACTTGCCAAAGATGGCAGAGCTGAGATTAAAAGCCAGGGCTGTCTGACTTCAGGGGCTCCACTCTCACCTCCTGCCCCACCTGCACCTAGATCATAATCTCCTCACCTCACTTAGGGCTCTCAATAGCAGCGTGGCCCCTGCCTATGAGGACACCATGGGGTTCAGCACTCGGGGTGCTGGTGGCACCCTGCCCCCTCTCTGCTCACGTCACCCACCTGGCCACTCTTTGGGCTTCCTCAGGAGAGCAAGACTAGCTTGCTCATACTAGATGACATCTTCAAACCCTCATGGAGGTGACAGCAGTCTGGCCCAGGAACCCTGAGGCCAGGCTGAGCACCAGCAATGTGCTGCCTCACATGAAACCCTGAGCAAACTGCTCCTGCCCTCCAGAAGACCTCAGGGTCTTGGCACTAAGGCACCATGGGTCTGGAGCATTGTGTCCTGAGGTGTGTGTAGAAATGGCTAGTGGAGAGAGAACAATCCTGTTCCATGTCCCTGTGGGCCACCAAGCTACACAGGCTCCTTGCCCTGCCCTGCTTGTCAATTCTACACACCCTCTGCCTCTTTCCTCCATCGCAAGCTTGCACACACACACACACGCACAGACACGCATACAGGCATAGGCACAACTCATGTATACGTGTGTGCAGATATGCACATGTACACACAGGCACACTTAAAGACATCTGCACAGACCATGAACACAGTGACACACACAGATGGGCACATGCAGACCCACAGAGACATATATACACACATAGGCATAACACACATACACATGTGCACAAACCATGCACACACACAAACATACACAAAGACAGGTACATGCTCAGGCACATTCACAGAGACATGTTCAGATGTACACATACAGACACCTGCAGAGACATGGCCACACGCAGCACTCCTGCCAGACTTGCAACCAGGCAGGTGTTTGGGGGGCAACAGGATCCTGAAGCTCCCTGGTCCCCCTAGTCCCACCTTTGGGGTAGAAGGGTCAGGAGCGTGTCAAGCCACGCAGCACTGACAGTTGTAGTGCAAAGCACTCCAGGGGCCTCTGTGGGCAAAGCTTACAGATAATTGAAGCTGATACCTGTCCCAGGCTGAGACTGTGGTCAAGGAGCAACATCAGATGACCAGCACTCCCAAAACGCCTCATTCTAGTTCACAGTTTTCCCTGGATACTTAGTTCTGGTCCTGTGCATAAGCTGGGATTGGTAGATGCCTGGCACCTGGCTTCAGAGGAAGGCTAGGAGAGCTTGCCAAGCTCACCATACTCAGCCTTCCCATGTTCTATGTGGTGTGCAGGCCAGAACTACCAGCAAGGCAAGGGGACCGAGGGCAGGGTCAGTATAGACCAACCCCCTCAGCCTAGGAGTATTCCTGAGGCCTGGGGTCTCTTTCTAGTCAAGGCCATTGCCTGCACTCTGTGAAGTGAGCAGAGATCCCAAGTGTGACAAAGCATGATGTCATCCCAAGGGCAACCCTCATCCTCTCACTCCTTCACTCATTCATTCATCTGACCGCTACTAAGTGCCATGTTCTGTGCCAGAGCTTAGCCATTGAGAAGACAGGATCCGCATCTTCAAGGGGGCATCAGAAAAGTAAATGGCAATGAGGTGTGATAAGTGCTACTGAGAGAAGTGAGCTCTCATGATGAAGAGCAGTGACACCAAAGCTCTGCGGAGTTCTCCCGATGTCTCGGGCACTGGTAAACCCTCTCACTTGCTGTCCCATTTAATTAATGCAATAGCCTTTGAGCAGACTCTATCATTATCCCCACTTTACACGTGAAAATACTGAAACACAGAATGTTTGAGTAATTTGTACAGGTTGAGAATCCCAAATAAGAAAATCCCAAATCTAAAATACTCCAAAATACAGAACATTTTTAGCATCATTGTGATGCTCAAAAAGTCAGCATCACCCAAATCTGCATCTTCAGCCCAGACCCTGCTCTACAGACCCCCTCACCCTTCAGGTGCATCCAACGTGACACCTGTAAATGGCACTGACCTTCCCCAGCTCCCCCCTCACTCCCCTGTTCCTTCCATGTTGCCCAACCCAGTGGGCAGTCCCACCCTCCAGCTGCCCAAACCAACCACCTAAACCCACTCTACCACCAGCCTATCCACTTCCCTTCACCCCCACTGCTGTGCTGTTCATCACTCAGCCCTCCACTACCTCTTCTGTGGGCCATGCCGTGCATCCCACTGCGTAACTCTGCCTGGCTCAGCTCCGATCCATTTCCCATCCTGCAGCCAGAATAACTTTTTAAGCAAAACTGATCCATCATTTCCCTGACTCAACTCCATCAACAGCTTTCTGCTGCCCTTATAGTCTAAACTCTGTCCCCTGGATTAAAAATCTCTCCAACCTCATGTTGCCCAGCACCTGCCACCTTCACGCCACTTTAAAATATGCATTCATCACACAACATCCTTCAGTTCCTTGGAAACCCTGTTTGCTCACCTCCAAGGCTTCACTCCTCATCTGCCTCAGCTCAGAACACTCTTCCCTTCCCGGCCTCCCTGCTGGGCTCCCTCCCACCCCTGCCTCTGCTGTTGGTTCACAGCACAGATTGGCGATGCATCTGTAAAAGACTGGACAGTCAATATTTTAGGCTCTGGGGGTCATGTCCAGTCCTTGTTGCATAATCTTTTGTTAAAAAAAAATTACAGCCATTCGAAAATGGAAAAACCACTATTAGCTCACAAGTCAAGCAAAGGCAAGCCATGGACCAGACTGGACATGCAGGCCACGGTTTGCTGAGCCCAGGCATCATTCCCCTCACAAAGGGTTCCAAGGCTGTCTGCCCCTTAGTGACTTAGGTGCCCCTTCATACCCTCCTGCAACTCTGCACTCGTTCTACTGTGACAGAGGCTATTGACTGTTCCCCCAAAGCCATACTCCCCTCCTCTTTCTGGGTTCCCAGCCGCCATGCTGCTCAGTGTGCTCAAGTGACTGAGCTCCAGCCAGAGAAATAGGAGATGGGATGTGTGTCATTTCCAGAACTGGCCCATAAAACTCCCTCCCGTGCACAGCTCCACGTGCACTCAATCTGGTTGACTGGCCATGAAGATGATCCCCAGGGTATCCTTGGGAGTCCCATGATGAAGATGGCAGAGGTACTCTCAGCCTGGTTCCCAGAGGGACTGCATGAACACTTTCATTCCTTCCCCTACACACACACACACACACACACACACCACAATCTGGAAGCATGCTGAACTATTACATGGGCAAGACAAAAAAAATCTACTGTGTTGAGTCAGCACATATGGGTCCCCTGGTTGCTGCAGCCTGGCCAACCCTCACGCTCACACGCTGCTAACCACAATGCATGTGAACCCTCATTTAATATCCGTCTCTGTGCAAGGGCAGGGACAATCTCACCTCTGTGTCAGGCATCCAGCATGAAGCACAAAGCACTCCCAGGACACAACAGTGTAATACACATGCACCTAGGATCTCATTCACTGGGAGAGCCCTTGGTCCCTGCGCCTGGTGGCAGCAAGTAACGAAAGGCCTAGCGTCTAGGGGACAGCACTCACCTTCCTTGCTAACACCCAGGCAGCCCTTCAGCTCAGGCAGTGAAATGACCTTGTCCTTGTTCAGGTCACAGTAGTCAGTGAAACGCCGGGCACATTTCTTGGGCTTGGCTTTCTTCTTCACGTAGCGCTTGAAGGGCTTCATCTCACGCTTGTTAATGTCGCTGCTGCTGTTGCTATCCAGCTGGCTGAAGTACCAGTGCACCACTCGCTCCTCCAGGGTGTGGCTGGGGTCTGGCTCCGAGAACCTGGGCCATGGACAAAAACCCCACCCCCACCACAAAACACTGCTTAGGGTCTTGCAGGCACCATCAGCCCATGAGACCCCTCACGGGCGCTACTCAAGATCCAGCCTCACCCATGGCAAATCTCCTCAGGAGGTCCTGTGCCAGGGCACTGGTGCTGGGCTGCTGGGGGCCAGGTAGAGGAGGCTTCCCCAAGCCAAAGCCCACGCTGGGAGGCTCAGCTTACGGCAGCATCGGGCCACCTCCCCGACTTGGATCTCAATCCTCTTCTCACCAAGTGGGCGATCCTTAGCACACGAGCACGCCCCCCCCTGCCACAGCCAGAAGTGCGCTTCTACAGGATAGGTACTCGAGACTAACTGGCTTGGTCTACTTCATCTGAGTAAACCACAGCTGGAATCCAAGTCGCCCTTCCGCTCACTGGCCTACCACTCACTGCAAACAAGCTGCTCTTCACGTACGCACATGTACCCTCAGGTGGCCGTGGCCGTGGGAAAGGGTGCTCCACCACGCCTAGGGCCAGGCCAGCTCCCGGGGGTGCACCTCGGGCCTCCAGCTGCTCACTATCTCTGTGAGACAGGCTGGAGCTGTGAGCACAGGCAGTTTGTGACATATGGAGCTCCCACAGTCCCTGGCTGCCGGGCCCCAAGTGCGGTGGGAGTTTAGAGAAGAAGGCAATCTGGGACAGACACAGACAGAAGTCCTTAACCTGGGTCACACCCCTACTAGGGGTGAGTCTCTCCAGCTTGAGGTTTCCAATTAGGAGGTCTGGGGTGGGCCCAGGAGACGCCACATGTGAACCAACACCCCCAGGTGGTCCTGCTGAGAAACCCTGGACTAGAGTAACTGAGAACACTGCCTGGAGCCCAGATGTGCAGTCACGACCAGCACAGCCCACGTTGTGACCACAAAGCTGCCAGACTGATGTCTATGTGTGTAACCAAAAGCAAGGGCCTGCCCGTGCATTTTATTTGTTTATTTATGGCCTATCTTTTCCCAAAAAGGAGTCACGGTGATATCTACAATTTATAATTTTTAAAGCCAATGGTGGGTCTGACTGGGGTCTCTGACCAGAGAATGGAGCCACAGGGGTCCCCTGCTTGTGTTCCTGGGGCTTGGCATGGAGTGACTATGGTCTAGGCCCATGTGCTCACATTCCTGGGCAACTTCCCCTTGGGAAAGAGAATAAGGTTAAGGTCAGGCGTCCCACACATTCAAATCCCAGAGTTCTAGGGCCTTCCAGCACATTCTGAAGCTGTACCTGGTGAGACCATTCCAGGCACTCACCAAGGCCACCCTCTCCCTCTGGGGTTTGTCAAGTTTTCCAGGAGGGGGGATCATCTCTGATCTTTCCCCTGTGAACATGCCAGCAAACTCCCTCCCCTTCTCACCCCTCAAGTGACCTCAAAGTTCAGGGCAAAAGAAGTTTCCTTATTAAAAAAAAAAAAAA
>NW_003852510.1:399847-425419 GCF_000181295.1 Otolemur garnettii
CCTTTCCTAATGAGGTGGATTTCAGACTGGGGCAGGTCCCCGGGGTACCCTGTCCTAATCCAGAAGGACACGATTAGTGGACCTGCCAGTGGGACCCCATCCTGACAGGTTTGACTCAGACGGTACCTGGCGGAAGGTGTGAGGGAGCCATGCAGAGCTGCCAACTACCTCTAATTCTTTGGAAATCCTCTTAGTCTGCCATGGAAACCCAGCTCAGGAGGTCTTCAAAACGACATGAAGTTATTCACTGCAGAGCTTAGAATTTGTTCCTACCAGCATACATGGTATTCTGGCATTTTTAATCCTCCTCTGTGTTACCAGCCAGTTCACTCTCAAGACTGCCCAGGCTGCCCCAGCAGCATGTAGCAAGTGGGCAAACAGACATGCTCTGTCGGGATGCTCACAGTGCAGGTGGGGGGTGTCCTGCCCACCTCTCCCTTCCCCTACACACCAGGAAGGACACAGAGACAGAAGACACCCAAGGAAAGCCCAGGGCTCTCCCACCAGAGGCTCTGACCCAAGGCTGGGGGAGGCCGACAGGGACTGTCTCTCTCAGCCCCTCCTGCTGGAAGCCATGAAAGCCCCAATGCTATCCAGCTCTTCCTTTAACCTTTAGGCTCAGCATAGCGTAATGTCTACCTAGAGGCTGGAATAATAAAGCCTCAGTCGCTGAGACGGGAAGGGATGAGGTCATCCCACCCAGAGGCACTGCCAGGGGAGGCTCGCTCCCTCCAACACAGTTCCTGGGGCTTCCGCCTGTCCAGCTTTCAGCAGCTCTATGCATAGAGCTCCCTTCACCTTCCTTTGGGCTCTTTTGCACCAAGAAGCAGCTCTTCTTCCCAACTTTACAACATCTGAGTTTCCTTCCACGCCAGAGTGATCGTTGTCTGACTGCTGCCCCGTCCCTCCCCTTATTCTGACTCTCCTGCCCTGCTGCCTCCATGTTCCTGCTCTCCTCACTCCCACCAGGGCTTCACAGTGCACAGCACCATGTTTCCATCCGCTGGCCTCCCCTCTCCCCTGTCCCCCACCCCTGTGCCCAGCTCCCAGGTGAGCTCTGGGCTGAGATGCACAGGGCTCGCTTCCTCCGGAGAGGTCCTCTGAGCCCCTCCAAGCAGAGGCTCCGGGGTCCCTGCAGCACAATCACAACCCACAGCCTGCTCGTGGGCTCTACCCACTCATCCTTCCTTCCCGACTAGCTTGAGACTCTGCTTCTCTCCTCCCTTACCCCAGGAATACCCCATCCCCACCTCCTGTAACAGAGCCCAGCTCTACTTGGGAGGCTGGAGAGCACTATGGCCATACTTTGGAATGCAAAGCATATTGATAGCAAGAACTTCTCAGCTTTGTACAGGGTGGGTGCTCAGGACAAATTGGCTGGACCTAATTCAGCTGAGCAAACCACAGGCAATCCACACATGCTCCCCCACGGACCCATCTGAGGACCGAAACAAAACGTCAGGCCTCCCCTCTCTCTAAAAAAATGTACATAAGGCTGCAGATCTCGGGAGACTGATGGACGTCTTAAAGCCCATTTGAAGCCCAAGGGATTCAGGTAAAAAACCATGTTTTATAAGAATGGAGACTGTACCCATAGCCTCAGAGAAGAACATTTAAACATGATGCTTCTAGAAGAAGGAGAGAGGACAGTAGATGGGAGGGTCTTGGGATAGTTTCCATATTTCCAACAAAATAAAACAAAGAAAAAAACCAACTAGCGAAGGCATCTGATTTAAAACTCTGTAAGTGGAGTTTCTGGCTTGGCAGCAGGGCACCCCCTCCAGTGCTTCCCATAAGCTCTGGTCAGGACCGAGACAAGCAGGAGCTCTGCTCCACCAGCCCAGCAGCAAGTGTGTGGGAAAGGCGATGGATGCCAGAGGCCTCTGCTAGCATCCTTCCAGGGCAGTGCGGGGAAGCCTCCCCCTGAGTTTCAGGGACTATCTCAAGCAGTCTTTGCTAGATTCCTTTCCATCACAGACATCTTACCATTTACACCCTGACCACAAAGCCACAGCCCACTGGTCCCTCCAGCTCCTACACCTCCGGCAGCTCGTCTCCCATAAGCCTCAGGCTCCCAGCCTGTCCCACTCGCGCACATTTATATCCCACTGGAGATGTCAGGGCTGCCGGGTTCAAAGCTGCTCACCAGGCAAGGGTTGTGTTCCCTAAATGACGGGGAGCCAGGGCTCTCCAGCAGCACTCACGGGCCGCGCTGTGGACTTCTACACGGCAGTTCTGCTTCTGCTAACAGGGCTCATCGGGAGGCAGAGATCCAAGTTTCCCTGGATGTGGTGTGGAAAGACACACCCAAATGGTACCAAATTCCAGATTTGGGGAGACCGTGGTTCCAGACAACACTGATGTCTGTCCTGTGTCTGGGCTGTTTTAGTGGCTGCCCCATTGATTCTCACCTCCAGGGATGAGGAAGCCCACTAGAGACAGGGCTCTCCCTGCACGGGTCCCCCTGAGCCTTCTCCTGGGTTTAGAGGTGGCACGGGCCGCCCTGCTCCTACGGCACTTTCAGTTTTGCTTCTGCAGCCTCAGCCCTGCCAGGCCTTGGCTGCAACGCACAGCTGGAGAGCCAGCCCCGTTTACCACAAGGAAACCTGCTTCAGCCAAGATCTTGGGCCCAGTTTTGCTGTCCTCGGCAGTTCTAAAGAAGGTAAAGTGGGACGGCCTGCAGGCACCAGCCAAGCCAAGCAGACCAACTGAGCCCCATCTGGAGCTGGGTCCAGGCTCTGCCAGCTGTGCGGGTGGGGCTGGGAAATGCCAACTCAGCCACATTCCAGCCTCTTCCTTACAAAGCCATCAACAGGCAACACTGGGCAGGAAGGGTGAAGCCGCAGTACAGATGGTCTTTCCTACGGGGGCCATGTGAAAAGCCAGGAGGCTCACACAGCCCATCCCACCTCACCTCTATGTTGAATTTCCCTAGGGTAGGGTGGAGCCAGGACAGGGAAGACTCTGCCAGCTGGGATCTTAGAAATCTTCCTTTGGAACTGACACATGCTCATGGATGCCATGGAAGGGCTGTCTCTGAAGGACTGGCCCCGACAGGAGGGACCAAGGGGATAACTCACTCAGCCAACAAACACACATTGAGAATGGCTGTCACCAGTGACACTCACGGGGTCCCCTCTCCCACCACAGAGGCTGCCACAGACACCCTATTCCACTTTGCTGATTTTTAGTTTTGGACAGCACTGCATTTTGCCACCAAGTCAGTCTAAAAAGGGAGTAGATGCCACCCTCTCTTCCATTCTCTGTAGCTAACAAGTCTTGAAATCCCATTGATTTCATTACAGAAGCTTCAGCAAATCACCCCTTCCCCACAACCCAGGCTCTCAGCACCTGTCACACTGACAACTGCTGGAACCTTCCTGCCCACCTTGAGTAAGATACAGCATAGGGTTAAAAGGGCTAGGCACTAGGGACAAAGTAATGTGAAAAATCCAGGCATCATTGCTGGCCCTGAATATAAAAACAATAGTCACTAGACACAGCACACTATCTCAGCCCTAAGTCACATTTAGCAGGGATAAGAAAAAAGCAAGACAGAAGTGCAGTAAACAGAATGTTTACTCCTCATTTTTTAACCTTTACTCTCTTTGAAGCTTGCTGCTGTGCTGTATTTTCTCGTGTCTGACTTCAACAAAAGCTGGTGAGGATCCCTGGGAGAGGTTGCACCCTTGTCTCTCCCTGCAGAGGGCCTGGTGGTATCGTCCTCCCAGGGCCCCTTAGTTCAATGCAAAATGGACTGAGTATGTATTATTATTTTGTATTGAGTTGCACCAACAACCTTGCTCCCTCCAATCCCACTTCCACAGAGACATCAGGAACTGCGACCCTGGCATGACTCACGAGGCCTGGCATCACCTGGGCTCTGCCTGTGCTGCAGCTTCATCTCCTGGCTGCCCCCTACTGCCTCCCCCGCTTAACCCACACTACTTCCTACAAGTCTTCCCACACACCCCACCTTGTCCATGCCTCTGCTAGATGCTCTTATTCCTGTTCCATCCAGGTTGGGGCATTTTCCCATCTGTGGATGAAGTGTCACACTCTGTGTAAAGCCTGCCCTCACCCACCCTGCCTCCCGAAGCCCTTCATCAGCATCCACTATCTCTACAGGTAATAGATTAAGGGGGAGACACTTTCTTTTCTTCACTGCCCAAACATCTTCCCTGTCCCTTTTCCCCACTATCCCCAAATGGGACTGTTTCCCACTGGCCTCAGCTGATGTCCAGTTTTAATTAGCAGACCCCGAGAGCATAAAGGGAAGATTGGATGTGGCTCTCTTAATCTCGTGCCTGCAACCTCAATTCTTTCTGAATTCCAAAGCCAAGGCCAAAACCGTGGAAGCCCAGACTTCTTAATTCTCTTCATCAGCCCTGTCTCAGACCTGCTACCCAATCTCCGGCTGCCCTGTGCCTCTGCTCCTCCCTCATACAAGAAGGGTGAGTGGAGAGGGCCCACCCACACAGCACCCCAGGTTCCTGGGGTTCCCTTTGTAACCACAGGGCCCTGGTTACAAAGAAGCACCTAAACTTGGTGGCTGGATCCAGTCTTCTGCTTAGTCTTTCAGAAATGAGTAGAATGAGTAGACTCTGATGTGTGCCAGAAAGAGGCCTCATCAAGATATTCCATTCTAGATCAGACGGGGATCCACCCACCATCCATCCGGCCTTCTAGCTATTTTATCGTTTAACACATTGCTGAGCACCTACTGTGTGCCAGGCATGATTCTAATTCTGAGAATAAATATAGCAGAGAAGAAGATAGGAAGGCTTCCTCTCTCATTGGGTGGGAGGAGACAGGTGACACATAAACAAGCCAGTGTAATACCAGACAGTGGGGTCAGAAAGGGATGCTGAGGCATAGGGTGCTGGCCAGCTCCTCTATACTGGGCTGTGCCTGAGAAAGTGACATTTATATGAACGGGCAGGGGCTGGTCATGGGAAGACAAGAGCCTCTCTTGTTTGAGGACCTAGAACATAACAGTGGGAAGGAAAGGAGTGTGTGTGTGGAGGGCAAGGGCCAGCTCAGGGACCCGCTCACTCCCCTCTCTCTCCTCCTTGCCCTGCCCCCATCTCTTCCTTGATTCCTAAGCTATTTCTTGGATCATCTAGTCTGTCTCTTGATTAAAAGTCCAGTCTCCAGGTAACGTAACCCCCCAAAGCAGCCTCAAACCTGTCATTCCCATCAAAAGCAAGTATGGCCGAACTGATACGTGCTTCAAATGAACAACATGTCTTGAAAAGAATATTTAAAAAGACTTCCCTCAACTCTAAATTACACCTAAAATAAGTGTTTTTGAAAAAAAAAGAATCCCTTTCCCTGAGGGCACAATGGTATTAGAAACATTATAAATTTCCTAGTTTTTTATTATCTATAAAAATCCCTTCAGCCTGTGATCAGAGGGGAAGGCTGCAATTCTAACTCCCCCGGCAGCAGGGCCCATGGGTGTCCTTGGCCTGTAGTTGAGACCATGTGGTGCTCAAGAGCCCCAGGGAGGAGCCTGCACCTTCCTTAGGGCGGAGGCAAGATGGCTCGGGGGACCTTGAGCTGGTGGCAGAGCCAGCAGCAGCTTTCAGGGGACTGTGGGCAGGAAGCTCTCAGCACCAGCGTGTCTTAGAGTGTGGTCCTTCTTTTCTCTTTTTTCCTTATGTTTTTAACATAAATATCAGAAGCATGTTTTTGCAAGAAACAACAGGCATTTTTTCATATTTTACATGTAATTAACCCGAAGGCATATAATACTGAGCATGCCTCTTCAAATGCCACCCCTTCCCTGTCCTTGGAGATCCTGACGGTAGCCCTCTCTGTCTCAGATACCAAGCCACCTAGAGCAGCCCCCTCTGTGGCCTGCAGCCCCGGCCTCCCTCTCTCTCAGGCTTGGTGCTGTGCTCCTCCCAGCCCCCACCCTCAGGGAAGCAGAAACAGCCAGAGCCGGAAACCAATCTCAGAGCTCACACAGGACTGGGAGATGCTTGAAGAGCAGTTTCCAAGAGTGGCAGCCTTGGCACTCATGTTTTTTCTTTCTTTTCTTTCCTTTCTGTCTCTTTTCATCTTATTGTGGTGCGGACACTGAACATGAGATCTACCCTTATAAACTATATGGTAAGTGCTAGGACAGAGGTGAAGCCCACAGAAGGTGTCTTGTCTAAGTCAGGAGGCGTCCCAGGAGGCTTCCTGGAAGAGGCGACAGCTGAGCTGAGTTTTGAAGCACAGGAAGACGTTAGCCAGTCAAAGAAGAGAGAAACCCATTCCAGGGAGAAGGGAAGAGTATTGTGACACCAAGAAAGCACACATCCGTAGCTCAGGTAGGCTGGGCTGGGGTGGATGGAGAAGGAGGAGGAAGAGGAGAGAGGTAATGATGAGATGGAACAGAACCCTGCTGACAAACTGCTGAGCTGTAGTACAGTCCCATTAGCTAAAGGGCCAGCTGCACAGCACATCCTCTGGCCGGATTAGCAACTCCCCATCCCCTCTACCATAGCTCTAAGCAGCCACCATTCTACTCTCTGATCCTGCGAGTCTGGCTATTACAGACACCCACGTAAGTGGGATCACAAGGCATTTGTCCTGTCACTGGCTTATTTCCCTTAGCATATTGTCCTCAACATGACAGGATTCCCTTCTTACTAATGACCGACTATTATCCTGCTGTATATGTATATACCACTTTTATTCATCCGTTCACAACTTGGCTGTTGTGCATGCTCACTTTGATATGCCATAGAACTGGGTTTTCAAGATGGCTGCCCTTGGTCTGCCTCACAACACAGGAACCATTGACAGCTATGCTTAGAGTCCCAGACCACCCCCCTAAAAACACACCCTGTGGTCCCGCTGTGCTCACCATTCATAATCAGAAGTCTTATTCAGCATGTCTTACAGGCCCTTTGGGGCCTGGTTCCTACCCATCTCTTCCACGGCCCTGGACTAAAAGCTAAAGACAAGTAGCTCCCAAAGAATAGAGAGGCAGGAAGATTTTTGGCAGAAGGCAGGCCAAAGTCACACGCACACAGCTTCGGGAAGAAGACAGACTTCCAGCCCTTGCCCTCACCAGCCCCACTCTCCCAGCCTCCCTGGGCATCTGAAGAGTCAAACCCCCATTCCCTGCGGGTTGCTCACATTCTCACCTCCCACCTCCAGTGGGTGCTGCTGAGTTAATGGCCTGCACCATGTCAGTGGTAAGCGCATCCAGAAGGCTGGTGATAAATTCCATTTTCTTCCCTTCTGGACAGCCTGAAAGATGAAACAAGATTAGAAAGTAGAAGCCAGGCAAATAATCAAGTAAATTACTTGCTCAACTATCATCCTTTCTAACCTTCTTGAAGTCCTTATTCCACAAAATCCACTTTGGGTTGTTTACTGCTCAGACAATTCTTATAAACTTCCATGGCTCCCAGCGTGGGACCATCAGACCAGATGGATAATAAAGGCTTTCAGTTTCTTCCATTCCACAAATGTGTGCTGAGTACCAACTCAGGCTCTCTGATAAAGGCCGGGGATACAACCATGAACAATACACAGTGTCTTCATCTTCACAAAGTTCACAATATACTCAAGCCAATGGCCAAGCAGTCACCTCAGAATGAGAAAATCACTACCATAGAGGTGAGAACCAGGTGCTACGGGCACACAGGGAGGCACAGAACCCCAATGGCTTAAGTTGACTTCACCAACCCAAGCACCTCCTTTTTGCACTTCGCTTCCCATCCAACTTAGATTGTATTTAGAGAATCTCTGTTGCTAATATTGCCAAGAGTGCTCTGCTGCTGTTTTTCTCATTGCACTGTTCCAGCGAAACACAGTAAAACACAGATGCACCTTCTCGTACACATGCCCTTTCCACGTCTACACCCATGTAGCTCAGTGCTGCTTGGGAACATAACCCACACACATCCACACAGATGGGTGTCCCTATAGATTCATGATCCCCAGCACCACGTGCGCCCTCCACACTACACCAGGCATCCTCTCTGCAGCAACTAGCTCATTCTCTTTCTCCCCAAATCCTCCAAGTCTCGGGGTCAACACTTCCTTCACAGAGAAGGAAGACACCTTAGCGATCTCCGTGGCATCTAAAGCAGCGTCTCCCTGCCACTCGCACAGCACCTTGCTCTTCTCCTTCAGAGCACCTGACATACCTGCTTATCAATGTACATATTCATTGAATTGTAGACAATCTGTTTCCTACTCTCTAAGCTCCCCATCAGTTTTGATCACCAGAGCATACCCCACACCCAGCACACACTAGAATCTCAATTCACATTTGTCAAGGGGATGGCTAAAAGGAGCCACCTTGACCTCCACGACTCCATTTTGTGACAATGATTTCTACCAACCTCCCGTGGAAACCCCCTGACTCTCAGGGACTCTTTGCTTTCATTTCTCACTGGGAGTCCCCATGGGTCCCAGCACTGAGCCAACTTAGTGCTGCCCAAAGAGAACAGGATTCCAAGTCACCAATATTTAATAATTTTACCACAATGTGCAGACCGAGATCTCTATGCATAAGGGGAAACCCAGAATAGCAGGCATTTCAACATCTCAGGGTCCCTGCTGTGTGCCTTGTGTCACACCCATGGTCACCTCGCATTACCAGGGGTCATGTGTATCTGCAGGGCAGGTGACAGTTGAAGCCTCACCCCTCATGACAGAACCCTCCTGGTAAGTTATCCTCTCTTCACAGCCCTGGAAAAAATGATTCGCAATCCCCAAACACCCCAATTGCTCTCCGATGGAGGACATGTTACAGAATTTCAGGGACAGGATTTTAGCCTGATGCTACATTTTAAAGATGACGGGGCAAGTGCAGGGAAGAGGAGCAATGCACTGGAGGGTGCGGGACTAATCAGGGACAGATCCCGCCAGGACACAGGTCCCACGGCTGCTGGCTTCATGCTCCTGCGACGCCCTGTCTGGTGATCCCTGCTCCATTGAACAGACAGACCCAGAGGAGGGGATGACATGGGGGTGGGGGCAACAGAGGAAGGGAGGCATCCACAAGCGAAGCTCATTCCCCACCTGGTAGCTCCCTGTCCTTGAAGGGGTCATCAGCCTCCGTGCTCTTGGCCCTGGCGTCACTCTCACAACTGGGCATCACGTAGCTGGAAGAGAGAGACGTGGGGGTTAGGAGGGGTTGGCAACTGAGCCCCCCTCTGTCACTACTGCCCAGCAATTATCTGTGTTGTCACTAAGCCCAACACACCCAGGGTTGGCAGTAAAATATCTCCTGCACTGTCCAACAGCTGCAAGGCCATCTAAGCATAAATGTTCCCATTGAGACATGTTCAGGCATGTCACTTCAACCACTCAAGCATACTAACCACATCACTTTAGAACTGCACACAGGATTTTCTTGATCCATGGAACCTAGTGACTTGGGCAGGGCAATAACCTTCTCATCAGGAAACTGAGGTCCAGACAAGTTAAATACCATTCTACAGTGAGAGACAGATCTATGACCAGAATCCAGGTCCTAGGGCTTTCTACCAGAAACTCCAGGGGGCAGGATAGGCTCTGGGTGGGCTTACCGAGTGGAGGTCCCAGGCAGTGGGCGCCCCGTGTCCACCAGCACACACCAGCAGTAGCCAGTGGACTGGTGGCACTGCACTGGCTTATAGAGCCCCCCGGGAGCACACTCGGGGATGACGATGCCCTCGCGGGGATTTTGTCGGGCCTCTTCCAGGGCACTCTGTCTCTCCTGGTCACACGAGTGGACTTTCTCTGCAAGAGAAGACACAGTCTTCACAGGTGCTGAATATCACTCCTGCAACTTAGCTTCCCTACTTCTGTGCCCCACACCCAAAGGAAACAGCAAGACCCAGGCCTTGGCGCAGAGAACTGTGGCTTGCCTGCCGGATCACCACAAATAGCTGTGTCTGCCACCAGCCCATAGTGTGGGGACTGGAGGCCCAGAACCTCCTATGTCTGTCTCCACTGGCAGGATTCCTCAGCATTCCCACCCAATAGCTCCTGCTGTAGCAACAGGCTGGCTGGCACTCCTGGGCTGCCTCTTAGGTGGCCGTTTGCCCTCCCTGTTCCAGAAAGGTTCCTGCAGATGTACCGTCTGCTGGTTCCAGGAGGGTGGGCACAGAGGCTTGGCTGCTTGGCAGGAATGCCTGTGTTCCAAGACACAGCAGAACAGAGCCACAGGCTAGCCTCATGTGGAAGGATGCTCAGCACCCAAGAGGATTAGAAGGTGAATTCCGGCCCCTTCCTGCCCTCCAGCATGAATGAAATAGGCTGAATGCACTCAAATCCATTACACAACACTGCTTCCATCCCGTGGGAGAGAAAGCAGGCCCAGCAGGAAGGTGTCTGCACTTGTGGCGGCCTCAGGAGCATGTGAACACATCTGAACAGCCGAGCCTGGTTGCTCCAAGGCCAGCCCCTGGGCTGAGACAGTGCATGTTGAACTGGGCCGGCCCGGCCAGCTCCAGGGTCTCTCACACCTGCACAGCCCCTTATGGGAAAACCCTACTCAGTCAGCCGGTCAAAAGACTTTCTTCTATTTAGTGTTTTTGTTCTTACTTGTTATTAAAAATAAATGGTGTTGGGTTTCTTTTCTTTTGGGGGGTGGTTTCTTTTCTTATATAAAGACAGGTTTTAAAACATTCTTTCAAGCACCCTTAATCCCACCAGAGTTAAACACTGTACCTCCCCTGAATCTTCAGTTATGCCCATACACTTCATGCAAATACCCAGGCATACAGTGACTTACCTTTTTTTTTTATAAAAAGAGGGTCATATCACAAACTTTTACTATTACTTCATTCATTTATTTATTTAATAACATTATTCTACCATGTTCCTCTTAACGAAATTGACAGGAACATAGACTTGGCATCCTATGGAATTTTTCCAGTGTATTACAAAAACACCAGTCCTAGAGCCAGGAACTCGGTATCAGCAACCTGGAGAACCATGCTGTTCACTCAACACTGCCAGTGATCAAAACCACAGCAAGTCAACTCTACTTTAAAGTGGCCAAACCCCTTGAAACACTGGCTCTGTTAATGATACACACATATGTAAAGGTGTGTGATGAGACACCAAGCAGCCTGATGCTGTTTTAGAGTGAAGCCAGATGATGGGAAAACCATTCTCGTCTCACTGTGAGGAAAAACAACAGCTCAGTGATTCTCACTGCAGGATGAGGGGACTATTTCCCCAAAAGCATAAAAATATCTGAGGGACAGGAAGCAGGTATGTATAGCATATTCACCACTAAAATACAGTTTCGAATTTGGAAAATTAAAAAAAAACTATTGTTTTCATAACGCAAATGTAACAGAGCTAAACAGAATCCTCTTGGCCAGAGAAAGAAGCGTTGGACATAGTTGACATCAGACTAGGAATCCTGTCCCCAATGGGAACTCCCACCAGAACAGCATCAGGAGGACGTCTAGCAGAGGGACAGAACTGGGTGAGGACAGCGGCCTTGGGAAGGCTAGTGAAGGACCCAGAACTTTGCCTTCAGCCCCTGACTGGGAAGGTGCCATGGCAACTTCAGGGGGATTATGTAGGAATTTTTCAATCGCTCCCCCCCAATTTGGTAGCCTTATTTTCCTACCTCATATTTCATGCCATGAAAGAGGCAATAGAGGAGCAAAACCAAAGGAAAACATCTTTTTACTGGCACCACGTTCGTGTAACAACCTCTGACAGAGGCTTTAAATTAAGACTCCCCAGGCCAACCTTCTAAGGCCATAAATCAGACTGAAAGCGAGAAGCAAGGGGAGCAAAAGGAAATGTCTCCAAGGGCAGAGAGAATGATGGAGCTGACTTCACACCACTGGGGCCCGAGACCCTCAGACATGTGGACAGGAGCCGTCTGGGCAGAGGTGCAAACTCATGACTTGGGGCCTTGTTGGTGGATTCCTGGACGGCCCTGTGGGCTGCTTTCAAATGTTTATAGTCACTATCTGCGAAGGTCTATGGAGAACAAAATCCTAAAAATGATAAAGCTCACGAATTTGGAAAAGTGGGCAGCAGCACGTGGGTTTAAAGAGAAGGCTAAATGCAGGGCTTACCACTTTATTATTTTATTGCTTTTTATTTTTTATCTGTGTATTACTTTATTATAGTCCCTGCAAGCCTACATGCCCTCTAAGAAAAAGACGAGAGTGGTTTAATCATAACAGGACCAATCATTTGTGAAGAGTACACAGAGTTTGTCTTCCAGCAAAGAGAAAAGTCTTAAAATCATCTCTACAACAATAACAACAAAAGCCAACATCCATGGAATAACCTGTGCCATGTGATTGATTGAGGGCTTCACTTGTACCACTCCTTTGCCCATGTGAGGTGGGCACATTATTACGACCATTTAGCAGACAAGGAGGCTGGACTCTGGAGAGATTCATGGATTTTCCCGAGTTCACTCTGCCAGGAGAGAGGAGAGATGGGGATCCTGAAGGTCGAGCCCAGCCTGCTAACCTCTAGGCAGTGCTGCTTCTAACCATTTGCTCTAGGAGAAAAATACATGTATCTTTTACAGTAAGCCCTTTCAAGTGAGTTTCTCTGCAGCCTCCCCCAACTAAGTGCGCTCAGAATGAAGTGTGTTCGCCACAACACAGCTTCTCTTGAACCAATAATGTCTGCTCAGCTTGTGTCCAGTACAAATCTTGCACGCAAGTGTTTTTCTCTCTTTGCCTCAGACCTGGAAAACTTACAACCAAATTTGTAACTCACCCACCAACACAGAACTATAAAATGAATCACAGTTGTTAGCATCTATTCGAGTATTCACTGTGTGCTACACTTAGTAGCAGATGCTTTACCTGGGTTACCTCACTTTGAAGTCACCACAAGCCTCTAAGATAGGTGTTAGTATCCTCTCAGAGCAGAGGAGGATGCGGGGACACACACTGGCTGCATAACTGGATCAAGATCACAGAACTAGGAAGCAGCAGAGCTGGCGTTTCAGCACTCACTATGTTCTGCCCCTCTCTGCAACAGCATCTCTCATCGCCAAAGGCTAATCTGGTTTTTACTCTAACCTATATTTTTCTTTTAGTCAGTATGGGAGATTATGACAAATGGTCCCCAGTGAATTGCACCTGCCTGTATCCACACCTTGAGCGGACCCCTCCATATAGACTCTGACTCTCTTTGACCAAGTGAATGGCAGAGGTGATGCTGCGTGTCAGTCCGAGGCAGCTCCCACTTTCACTTGTGTGGAAGCTTCCCTGAGAGCACCACATAAGGAGGCTGGTCTAGCCCACTGAGCAATGAGAGGCCACCGAGAAGAAACAGAAGTGGTTCAGCCTATAGCCAGCACAACTGCAGGCATGCAAGGCAAGGGGAAAGTCCAGACCAGCCACTCCTCCATCTAGAGGTCAGGAGTGAAGTCAGATAAAACCAGTCAAAGAACCACCTCACCAACCTACATATACATTAAAAAGAATAGATTATTTCTATGGTTAGCCAGTAAGTCTTGAAGTGGTTTTTTACACAGAAATAGACAACTGAAATATCTAGATCTGATCGACCATTTACCAGTCTACCCTGTAAGTATTTCTGTGTCCCCTGCAAGACCTTCAATCAATCACTCAATCAATCCTGCAGGGCCTCTCTAAAGGTCACACAAATGTGAATAAGAAAGTACCAAGGAACACAAGCTCATTTCACACCTGAGGACCCAGAAGCCAGCCCATGCCCACCCTCTGGCCGCCACAGTCACCTCCCAAATGCATCTTGACGTGCACATCCATCAGTTTCCCCAGGTGCCAAGAAGTCGCCTTCCAGAATGCAAGACAGGGGGTCTATTTCACAGGTGTTTTCTCAGTGACCATGAGTTCAGAGAGGGAGCGCCCCAGAAGTGGGCACACACTATTTTAAAACATTCCATACTGACTAAGAACATTCTGCTTAGGAAAGTTCAGGGGAGGATGACAAGATTAGAAGTGCTGGGCTGGCCGGGACCCTCTGTAAACACTTGGAAGACATGAACACAGGGCACAAGGAAGTATCAAGCTGTCCGGGAGGGACGGGAGCACACGGCCACACATGCTTCCACACGCACATGCCAGCCTCTATAATCCTATCCCTGGGATGGTGCAGAGAAGTGAGAGCCAGGTCACTCCCCACTTGGCAATGAGTGGTTGGTCTCACTCACAAACCTCTCCTCTGTCTGAGAGGAGAAACACAACAGAAAAGCATCCGGTGGAAGAAATGAGACCACGCCCAGCCCTGCCGCCAAAAAACACACAGCCCTCTGGACCACCAGTTCCACACAGCACGGGGCAAGGAGGACCACGGTGCAGTGCAAGAGGCAGAGCAGGGCACAGGAGAGGAGAGACGAGGTTGGCCCCTGTCTCCAGGCCCAGGGCATGGATTCCTTCATGTCTCACAAAAGAGGGTGAGCGTGGAGCACAGGTCTGTCTGTTACGGCTAGCCCAGGCCTCCGTGCCTCTCAATCACTCATGGTGATTAGGAGCAAAGGGGAGCACAGATCACCTAAATCCTCACCTAGTCCCCAGTCTTGATTTTAGCCCAGAGTTTAGCCTTCTATCCTGAGAACCTTTTCTCTCTCATCATCTATTTTCTTTTCTCTTCTTTCTTTTCTTTTTTTTTTTTTTAAAGCAAGCATGGCCAACAAACATAAACATCACGGATTGGAGTTTGAGCTCTTGGGGCTGGGCTTCCTCTCTGTAGGCTGCCTTCCAGAGCAGGAACTGCTAAAACATGAATCGGGCAGAAAGGCTGAGCTCCTGGGTAACTCAAGCACTTTCTGAAAGTGCAGTCAGCAGTTATCAGTGGCCCAGCCACACCATGAACTTTCTGGAGATGGTGCACAGGACCCTCATGGTGGTGGGGATGGTGGAGTCAGGGGAGGGATGGGTGGAGAGAGAGGGCTGTCGTCAGACAAGGTCTATGTGACTCGGGGTTCTGCAGAAGAGAACTGACAGGAGAGAGAAACAGAGACAGATGCACATGAGATACACACATACCTACACAGAGAGACAGAGATTTTAAGGAATTGGCTTATGGTGATTGCAGAAGCTGGTAGGTCTGAAATATGTTGGGCTGGCCAGTAGGCTAGAAATTCAGATAAGAGTGATGGACAGTCTTGAGTCCAAAATCAATAGGGTCAGGTCAGTAGGGTGGAAACTCGGGCAGGATTTCTTGTCTTTTTAAGAAACCTCAGTGTTTGCTCATCAGCCTTTCAACTGATGAGATGAGGCCACCCGCATTACAGAGAGTAATCGGCTATAATTTGAAATCAACTGACTGAAAATGTTATTCACACCCACAAAATACCTTCACAGCAAGTTCTAGATTAGTAATTTTCAACTGGTGTGCCTTGAGAGAATCTTAGCTGTGCTGTGAAAATTTTTACAGATCACTAAAATATTTTCAAAAGAAGTTCAAAGCACAGTAAGTATATTCTTTTTTCTTTTTACTTTTTTTTTTTTGTAGAGACAGTCTCACTTTATCACCCTCTGTAGAGTGCCGTGGCATCACACTGCTCACAGCAGCCTCAAACTCCTGGGCTTAGGCGATTCTCCTGCCTCAGCCTCCCAAGTAGCTGGGAGTACAGGTGCCCGCCACAACACCCGGCTATTTTTTTGTTGCAGTTTGGCCAAACCCACCACCTTCGGTATATAGGGCTGGCGCCTCACCCACTGAGCCACAGGCGCCGCCCTTACCTTTTTTTTAATCAACATAAATTTAAGTGTGTCATGAAAGTTTAACTATAGGTTCAAGTGTGCTGTAAGATAAAAAAAAAGATTGATCTAGATTTAACGTTTGACCAAACAACTGACTACAGAGGCCTGGTCAACTTGACACACACAAGGAACTATCAAAAGGTCTATATGAAAAATGAATGCAAGAAAACAGCCTAAACTTATAGAGAACCATACACAGAAGCGTTATAGGCTGTAAAAACACAGACTGAGAAAACGTCCTGATGAATGATGCGATCTTCCCAGAGCAAGAGCAGAGGCCCTCTTAATGGAAGCCCAGCTGGTAATGCAGGTGCCTCCTCAGGCCATGCTGAGAGAGAGTTACACTCCAGGACAAGGGGGTGAGCAGCTGGCAAGGCTCAGGACAACGTCCTGAGAGAGAAGGACCTAACACAGAACTGAGTAACACAGAAAATCACGGCTTGGGAAGAGGATATGAAGAGGGTCTGGGGCCTTTGTGGCCTCAGGTGCTCCCCCAGGCTGTTACTGGGGTTGTGGGTACCACATGCAAACATCATGTCCGGCACCAAGAAGCCAGAAATGTTCAGTAGAAGACGTAGCAAGCAGCAGCAAGGCATGGTGGCTCACGCCTGTTATCCTAACACACAGGGAGGCTGAGGCAGGTCTACTGCTTGAGCTCAGGGGTTCAAGACCAGCCTGAACAAGAGCAAGATCCCATTTCTACTAACAGTATAAAAATTAGCCAGGTGTTCTGGTGGGTGTCTGTAGTAACCAGCTACTTGGGAGGCTGAGGCAGGAGGATCTCTTAAGCTCAGGAGTTTGAGGTTGCTGTGAGCTAGGCTGATGCCACAGCACTCTAGCCTGGGCAATAGAATGAGACTGTCTCAACAACAACGAAAAGAAAGATATAGCAACCAGGAGGAACAAGTCCTGGGATCTTAATCTGCTCTTACAGGGCTGCCCTCCACCCCTGAAGCCTTCTTCTTCTACTCCCACCCTAGACCAACGGGAAGGAGCAGTCTGGCCCTCCTGTGTGCCTGTCCCCCACCTGCTCCTGAGCCTGGGCACCCTGGCTCACTAGACTGCAAGCTCCTAAAGGCAAGGACTCTGCCACATTCTTACTGGTCCTTCACGCACCCATCCCTGGTGCCCAACCCCTACTCACAGGATAAAGATGGAATCTTGGGTGTGCAGGACCTGTAACAATTATTTAGTCCAGAATCCCTCTTTGCTCAAATCCTCTGTTGTGCCATCCCTCCCACAGAACTCCAGTCTGACACTTCAGAGATGGGCCTTGCACTATTGAGTAAATGGCAGGGGTAAGACCACAGAGGCTGAAAAAAAGCATCTATCCCTTTGACTCATCCTGGGAAATGCTACCCTCAACACTCAAGACCATCAGGCACTGGAAAAAAATCAGTAAAATGTTATCCAGCCTGAAAAATGAGAGGAGCATGCTTATGTTTCATTGCAAAAGGAATCATCCTACCAGCCAAGAATATTAAGGAAAACAAACACCAGCGTTGTGTCACCTATGATGACCCTGAAACCCCCTCAAATACCTCACGCCCACCTACCCTCCTATCAAAAATGTAAGAAATGCTGAAAGATAACCCAAAATAACAAACTGTGTATTAAAAAACAACCTTTCCAAATCACAATGTGAAATTCCAGAGGCGTAGGAAATCGTGCGGCTCCTGCCTCAGGACTCCGCAGGCCGGCATGGGAGTGTGTGATATCGGGACCATTCCAGAAGTGCTGGGTGGCTGAGAATTTGGCAGAGGAACGGACGGAAGAAGCAGAAAGAGGGAAGACAGGAACAGGTTTAAGGAACTGACTTTGCTGTTCTGGAAGGGCCAATGCAGGGACGAGACCTGCTGCTCCGGGGAGGGGCCCTCCTGGAGTCCAGGGTCTTTGGGAGTGATTTATGCTCCATCACTGAGCAGACCCTTTCTGTTTATTTAGCCACATCGGGGTTTAGCACCTATGGGTTCAAGCCAACTATGTTATTTTTCTTACTTGTGGACTTTTCACTTTCTCACAGGAGGGGCTAAGTGACCCCCAGAGGATCATTTTTCCAAGCACCATTTGCTAGGCTGGCTCTCCCTTTCCACCATTCCTGAATCTCAACAGCCACGTGACTCAGACTTATCCGGAAGAGGAGGGGAGCCCACAGAAGCACTGCTCAAGGCTCCTTTCTGAAGGAAAGGCAGACAACTGACAGGGAAGGGAAAAAGCCAGTCACTGGCAAACAGAACAACGTCATCCCTGAAACTGTGCTCAGGTGTGTATCAGGTAGCAGTGAGGGTGGGGAGAACAGTAACAAACTTGACACAAATGTAAAAGTCGCCTCTTTCACTGGAATGGGTTTCCCCATCTCCTTGAAGCTAAAAAAAAAAAAAAAAACCCTTTCCCCCACAGAACAGAGAGCAAAAGGAAGTGAACAGCCTATCACTGTCACCGATTGTAAGCTACGAAGGCAGCTCCAGGAGGGCTTCTCTGGGGAGGCACCCTTCTGATTAACTCACTGGCCAAGAGAAGCATCTCCACCCTAGAAGCCAGGTGAGGATGGTATAAAAGCTCAGCTGGATGGCTGTTCTCACATATCAGAAGGAACTTAGGGCACTCAAAGGGACCTGGAGTGGTGAGTGGGGAAGCTTGGGCTTCCTTGGCAAAGCTGAAAGCTTTGGTACGTATCTGTCACTCCACTCCTGCACACTTCCACCTGAGGGTGTGGCATGGTGGAAGGTTCTGTCACTAAGCCATAGAAGTCCACAATCCTTAGAACAGAGGCAGTATTGTATAGTGGAACGGTCAAGAGCACCATCTTTGGTGTCGATGAATTAGGCTCTACCAGCTGTTAGCTCTGTGACCTTGGCCAGTTAAGTTCTCAAAGTCTCAAGTTCCTCACCTGTAAAAGCAAGATAGCCCTCGCACATGCCTCATAGGGTCAGTATATGTAAAGCATTTAACCAGTGCTCTAGTAGGTTGATAAAACTGCTCTTATTAACAGCTGTCCAAGGGGACGGTGTCCTCAGCAAACATGGAGTAATATGATCTTCCTGCCTTCTCCAGTGATTGATTAGCCTCCTCACCTGGACTGCATTGGCTGACCGAGGACAGGGTGACGAGAAGTCTGCCCCAGATGCAGTTAATAAAGTTTAGCAGGTGAACTAAGAAGTATATAGAGCTAAGAGTCAGTCTGCTTTTTATAATTACTGTGCCAACAATTCAAAACAACGTCAATGACAAAATATTCCTCCCCACTGGGGTGGACCATACCATCGCCCCCACCCCTTGGCACCCCACTGCCTGATGGTCAGCTCCTCTCTTAGATGTTCCTTGTCTTCGTTCCTCTTAGCACCAGAGGCCTTGGCTCATAATAGTTGTCGCAGACACAAAGCCCTAACCAGTCTCTTGTATCCTCCTTTAAAATTAAGTGGCAGCTCGGCACCCATAGCTCAGTGAGTAGAGTGCCAGCTACATACACCAAGATTGGTGGGTTCGAGCCGAGCCCAGGCCTGCTAAACAGCAATGACAACTGCAACCAAAAAATGGCCAGGCATTGTGGCAGGCACCTGTAGTCCCAGCTACTGGGGAAGCTGAGGCAAGAGAACACTTAAGCCCAAGAGTTTGAGGTCACTGTGAGCTATGATGCCACAGCACTCTACCCAGGGCAACATAGTGAGACACTGTCTATAAAATAAAATGAAATAAAATGAGTACTACCAGATTCTCAGGCCCTTCACACTAGTTAGACAAGGATAGGTGCTCTTCCCCATCCGAACTAAGCTCCCCAATTTCCTGTGGAGCTCAAGTACCAGGAAGGGGCTGAGTCAAGGGCAAGACTGCCTGGTGCTTCCAGGTTTCCCCTCGTACTTCATGCCTCTTCCCACAGTCTCGCCATGTGGCCTGCGAGCCACACTCAACCTGCTACCTCTTGGGGGGCTTCGTCTTCAGAGAAAAGCTAACACTGCCTACTCCACATCCCTGCTACCATCTGAGGGCACCTACTTACGGGGATGTGTACAGCTGGCGCTGTAAATAGGGCACGCTGTCGGGATGAAGTATCATGGGTGAGGAGGTGGAAGGGAAAATTACAAACCAACGTCTAAATAGTTTCTCCCTACATAACCTAAAATGGCCATGCGTGGCTCACTATGGTCTGAAGTGCTGACCGCTTCCTTCCCACACAGAGACTAAGTTTCTAAGGAGTAGGGAAGCACAAGATAGAAATGCTACACAGGATATTTTTTCTAGGATGGATCGTTCCCATATTACACGTAGGCATTTTTCTTTTTAACTCTTCCCCCAAAGCATCACTGAGTCACATCCACTCAAATTTTAGTGAAGTTCCCAACTCTATTGACTCACGCCATTAATTAAGCAGATATGACTCCTCCTCCACCAAAAAGGATATGAAATGCATTTAAAAAACAGCATTTTTGCAATGAACAAGTACTAAAAAATGACAAGCTGTATTCTTTCTAGTTTTTCATTCATCCTGACCACATAGGTTCTGCACTTTAAGGACCAAGCGCCAATGAATAAAAACGTAGGCAAGAAAGGAGGACAGGGAACAGACAAAAATGGGAGAGGGAAGAGATATTTTTCAATTTCTCAAAGTAAAGTATCAAAACTTCACTTTTTACTCCCCCAAACACGAATGTTGCATAGATATGTTCATAAGACGAATACCCTGCCACTTCCAAAGTCATTTTACAAATAAACATAGGATGAGGGCCCTCAAATCAAAGCAGAGACTGTAGTTGACTTCCAGAAAACTGGAACAAGCTGGTGACAATATCTGGGCAGGATATCTGATTTCAGTTGTTTTAGCAGCAGAGGCCAAAAGGAAAATATCGGGACACATGGTTTTGCTATCAAACACTGAAAAGCATACAAACTCACCTCCAGAAACAAAGCCTGTGCTGGTCCAGCAAGTCCCAGCACCGGATCCCGCTGCACTCACCTCCACCCACGCCACGCCTTTGTGTTCCGAGCAGACCACGTAGGGTAAAGGCGTGAGGCAGCCGGGAAAGCTAATTTTAAGACACGGTAAAAATGGACTCTGCGGCTAGGCTCTCTGGGGCCTCCAAACGGGGTTTACCACTCCTCTCCGCAAAGGGAAAACTTTGGAAAGAACAAGGCCTTTGCAGCCATGGAGGAAGCCATGAGGATGACAGGCCCTATCCCTGGCGTAATTCTACTGGACCAAGGCACCTGCATCACATGGGCAGACACCCAGATGGCCAGTTATAGAAATAAACATCCAGGGTTTGTTTTCATATAGATATTTTAAATGCACAAGCCCAGACCCGACCTCGGCTGCTAACGTTAGTGGATTACTCATTCTTCCTCCCAATCACGTCATGTGCGCGATTCCAGGTGGCTGCGGGGTATTTGCTTACAACGGGCTACTGCTGGCTTCCCTGTGAGCTGTTTATTTTTCCAGGCCTCAGGTCATTACATCAGCCGGTGGTTTCTAGATGAGCCAAGAGTCAGCCTGGGGGTTGGGGGGGAGGCCAGCCAGGAGGTGCAGCTGCCTCAGTGACCCCAAGTCCCAAGCAGAGCAGCTATCCCAGCGGGAACTTCCCGTGTGAGGGAGAAGCAATACAAAATATGTCCCAGGCCCCGAAGCAGGCCTGGAAGGGCAACGCTCTGACTTCCGGTAGGTAAGGATGGGATTCCGTGAGCAGCTGACCTGAGGCAGGTACAGTGACTTGGGCAAACACAGACACTCTCATGTGTGAGAAGGAGTGGGTCATTTTGATGGCAAACTTGTAAGAAATGCATTTCTACTCTGTGTGCCTGGTGATGGCTCTGTCTCCAGGGAGCAGAATACCCATGAGCTGCTCCATTCACTGAGGGAAGCTCTGCTGGCCGAAGGCAAAGGAGGAAAGGTGTGGTTCTTTGGAATTTAACTCACAGGAGGACCAGGTTCAGATCATGATAGAAGTTAACTAGGAAAGACGGGAAGACAGGAAAAGGGGCAGGAAGCAGAGTGGGACGTCACACCACTGCACTCCACTCAAGGCTACGAGGGTTACTTTAACCCCCCTGCAGCTGAGGGAAAGAGTGTGGGCCTTGGGAGCATTACCACGTCACCCCAGGAAGAGTTACGGCTTACAAGACCATATTTCTTGAGAGACTGTGCCTTCCCAGAGGAGAAAGCACAGAATTTTGTCACACAGAAACAAGAAGACATAAATCACAGCTGTAGGAAAACATCTTCAGATAATCAAATTAGAAGCAGGGGGACATAAGATGAAGAATTAGATAAAACCAAATTCTTGTCATTTATTTTAATCTTACTACCCTCTTCTGTAAAATGTAAATGGTTTAAAAAAACATATTTGAAACTCTAGGTTTATTAAGAAATGCTTCTGACACACAAAAGTCTCAGCAAGAGTTCCTGTTTCCCATAAAAGCAGAAGAGGGTCTGGCCAACACTCATCATGGAGAAGGTGCTGCTCCCGAGTGCTCGGGTGTTAGGCGGCCAGGTACATTGTCCTCCTGAACTCAGGAAGAATTCTTGGTGCTCCAAAGTGACAATGGAGTAGAGGATTGAAGAGGCCAAAACGGCAAATGCATCAGAGCTGAGCCTGCCAAGCACTCCAGCGGCTACACTGACCACAGCGAGCCCAGGGCAAAGCCTTAAAAACAAGGACCAAGACTTCCAGGAGGAGAGACGGGAACTGGGAAAGGCTGCAGGGCTATGTGTCATGTTATTGCAAAACCCTGGCTGCCCAGTGGAGTCTTTCCAACATCAACAGTCCCCAGGCCAGAAAACAAACCCGGCGTCACAGGGTCTGAGTGTGAAAAAAGGAAGTTTGGGGTGTAACAGAAACTGGGATAGCCTTTTTGCCTCTGAGAGGTAGCTGAGAAGAAGAGCTCTTACCCTCATGGCTTTGCAGGGTCCCCTGGAAGCTCCCCTACAGATTCAAGCTGAAGAGCACCTGAGCCCAGACAGAATCTTCCAGCAAACTGTAATGGAAACCATCCCAGGTGTTTGACCAAGAGGCTCCATCCTGACCAGAGCCAGCTGCTCAGACACGAGTTATCACTAAAGTATATCTGAAGTCTCCTTAAAACAAATGTGATAACACATGAAAAGTGGCTAGCAAAACGCATAAAGATACTCTGTCAAGAATAGCCACTGTTGGGTGGTGCCTGAGGCTTAGTGGGTAGGGTGCTGGCCCCATATACCAAAGTTCGAACCCGGCCCTGGTCAAACTGCAACAAAAAATAGCCGGGCGTCATGGCGGGTGCCTGTAGTCCCAGCTACTCGGGAGGCTGAGGCAAGAGAATCACCTAAGCCCAAGAGCTAGAGATTGCTGTGAGCTGTGACGCCATGGCACTCTACTAAGGGCGACAAAGTGAGACTCTGTCTCTAAAAAAAGGAAAAAAAAAGGAATAGCCACTGTTTTGCTGCTTTTTAAAATCATGTATTGGTGCATTGACTATGTGCCAGGTCCTATATAGAAGCTGTTGAGTCTTCACAAAGATCCTGCCAGGCACTGATAACTCAGCTTTACATATAAGGAATTCATGACTCAGGAATTAATTAACTTTCCCATGCCCAGCAAGCCTCTCAGTGTGGAGCCAGCACTGGAAGCCAGGTCTGCAGGTCTGTCTGACACTTAGGCCCATGCTTTTGCCATTACCTGGTTTATCTCCACTAAAAGGTCCCCTACCCTCTGCCTTATGAAAGCCAGGCAACCATTTGTGAGAGCATACTCCAGAGCAGGGTGCTAAAGTGTGAAAAGGTCCATATGAGATGCTGAAGAGTTTTGTGTGCTGCCTCAGGAGTCCCTGTACTGAGGCAGGCTTACCTGGATACATCAGGAATTGCCTTCTGCTTAGTCTACGAGACAGGCCACAAAACTGGACTAAGACAGCCCCATACACACACTCCCATCCAGTCACATATACCAGGGCCCAGAAAGCTTTTTCTGTAGAGGGTCAGATAGTAAATATTTTAGGCTTTGCAGGCCACGTAGGCTGTGTCAATCATACTACTGCAGGAAAAAAAAAAAAAAAAAACAGTCAATCCACAAATAAGCATCTCTGCCTGTTACTCAGTAAAACTTTATTTGCAAAAAACAGGCACAAAGTCACCTGGCAAACCCTCTTTTGAGGCCATATCTTCTAGATCTAATTACAACAAAAAGACTGACAGGCCCTCAGTCAATAATAATCATGTTGGAGAAAGTCCTAGTTTAGTAGGAGATTCCTAAGTCATCAATCCATAACAATTATTCATGGTCTCAGTTTCTCCTAGAGAACTGTTAAAGCTGCTCCAACAATCCTGTTCCATACACTATTCTTACAGACATAACTGGGGCCAACCAGGAAAAAATAAATGTGGCTGGGTTGCTCCAACAAAAGGTAGATAGTTGTACCCACCTGGAAATGATTTCCCAGCATGACCCTTTATCCAATTGGAAAATAGAAATGGAAAGGAGAACTACAGTGCAAGCAAAGATTATCAACTGACTTTGACATTACTACTTTACTATGCTCAGCGGGTACAGCCCAAGACAGGCACTCTATTCCCAAGGATAACTAGTTTTCTCCAGCTCAACTACTTGCTAGCTGTGACTCAGGACAAGTTAAGTTAGGCAAGTTAGGCTCTTTCTCAGGCTCCATCTCTGCTTCAGCAAGACTGGGACAATGATTATCTCATAGGGTTATGGCAAAGTTCAAATGAGATGGCAAATGTTAGGTTCCTCAGGAGCAGACTTGAACTAGCCATTATGACAGTGCTATTCTCATTTTACTGATGACGGTGATGACAACCACTTCTCCTCGTCCCTTCCCCAAAGCCATCAAACACATTGAGTGAGGTTCTATAATAGACGAGATAGGTAGGTAGTAAAGGCCTTGTACCCACAGAGATTATACTCCACCTGGAGGAATCAACTGCTGATAGGTGAAAAGGAAATTCAGGGAAGCAGTTTCTGAATGTCAAGTGAGCTTTTCAGGCAAAAGGTGCTGTCTATCATTCAGAGAGCTTACACTCTTATCTACTACTTGGTCACAGAATGAGACCTTTCACTGGGGTCTTGCAAACCTTCCAGGGTCTTAGGGACTATATAGACAGTTGCAAGTGTTACCTTGAGCACCATGTACTGTCGGCAGCAGAACCGCTTCTCATTGCCTAATAATGAAGCAGAAGGGAGGAAGGTCCTAAGAAGCAGCCTGTCTAATAGATGCCTTTGCTTATGGCAACAATCCTAAATTCTTTCCTGATTGAAGACTTCTCAGATAACCACTATCGTTAATATTCCCCTTATTCCTACCAGTAATGATAATAATAAATTCACCTACTTACAATTGATCACTTGACTGGGCATCAGTTAAATACTACACGGACATTAATTTAGATCACCTTTAATCACAGTCCTTAGAAGGAGAGATGATGGTCCCATTTCACAGATGAGAACAAAGGGGCATTATATGATTTGACTGGGGTCACTCACTAAGGGTTGGAGCTAGAATGCAAACCTGGGTTTTGCTGATTCCAAAGCCTGTGCTTTAACCACCACAGTATTGTATCAAAGACTGTGACCCAAGGGAGTCGACACAGTCTCCTTCAACCCCACCATCTCATGGCACTGGCTTTTATCAAATAGTGGACCAGACACATGAAGAGGTACTGACCACCCAGGCTGCAGAGGAACTCAACCAATGCTGCTTAAATTCAACCCTGGGTCTCTACCACTCCTTGCACTCTATTGTACACGCACACAATGCCACTTTGCCCTACAGGCGCACACCGCCACCTTGCACTCTATTCTACAGGTGCACATTGCCATCTTGCACTCTACCCCACAGGCGCACACCGCCACCTTGCACTCTACCCTACAGGCGCACACCGCCACCTTGCACTCTATTCTACAGG
>NW_003852510.1:425498-453983 GCF_000181295.1 Otolemur garnettii
ACTCTACCCTACAGGCGCACACCGCCACCTTGCACTCTACCCTACAGGCGCACACCGCCACCTTGCACTCTACCCTACAGGCGCACACCACCACCTTGCACTCTACCCTACAGGTGCACACCGCCACCTTGCACTCTATTATACAGGTGCACATTGCCACCTTGCACTCTACCCCACAGGCATACACCGCCACCTTGCACTCTACCCTACAGGCGCACACCGCCACCTTGCACTCTACCCTACAGGTGCACACCGCCACCTTGCACTCTATTCTGTACGTGCACACTGCCATCTTTAGGACACAAGTGATATCAGATAAACCTCAAGGGGCCCCATGACAGCACACTCATTCATTAATGGTCATGTATCTTTTGTCCATTGTCCTTGCCACCTATGAAGAAAAGGTATGGCTAAATTCAACAACCAGGTATAAATGATGTGGAGTGGTTATTTCTAACAATGAAGTCTTAGGTTGAAAGAAGAATGATCTTGTTCGACAGAGATACAGATTTGGCTTGTGGATACATTTTCCTGTTGATGGATATTTAGTCTTTATCAACAATAAATGAACTCGATTGACTTTGGTCTTTATTGATGATAAATAAACTCTACAAATAAATCCTACAAATAAGATTACCCCTCAGAAATAATTAATTTTCTACCATTCTACCAGAGGTTCAGTCAGTGCCAAAATCTGACCATTCACAAAAGATCAGACTAGAAAAGATATGACTGTAAGTGACCATATAGAGTCTTAAAACCATGTGAAACCAAGTCCCTCCAGGCTTGAAGTCCTTATATTCAGCTGTTCTTCTTCCAAATTCTTCCTCATGGCATAGAGAAAGCCAATCAAAATATGACAATATACAGTCAAAAGTGTTTTAGCTAAAAGGATCATCTACTTATGAATCATGATCCCTGAGATGGTAACTGAAGAAAATTAATTTTGGAAAGGATTAATTCATTCAATCTCCATATTTTATAGCTGTAGAATTTGAAGACCAGACAGATTAAATGACTTGCCCAAACTCACACAATAGGTGGTCACGGAGCAACCATGGGGCATACGAGGATGAAGTTGATACATATATAATCCAAGGAAGACTGTTTACCTGAATTTCTTATGTTGGTGTTATTCAGTTTGGAGTCCTTTATTACCAAGTGTTTAATCCATAGAGTAGGAGCTGTGATTTCTGGGGGGAAAAAAAGAAGAGAGAAAAAGTCTGAGCAAAAAAAGTATGTGACTTACAGTGTCACCCTCAGATTTTTATTATTGTAGCATTTTAAAAGCCTAAGACACAATCTCCCTCACTGCATATCCACCTTGTTGAAGTGCCCTCTCCTTTCCTCAGAAGCTCCTCTCCCCACCAGCTCCTAAGGGCCAACCCAGGCACCCTGTGCCAGGAGGCAGAGTGGGCAGAGCCCAGAGGCTCTGAGCCACTCCATCCAGGAATAAAAATATTATCCCAGGAGGTAAGGAACAAGGGCCAAGCCAAGTCCTGCTCTGCTGCTTCCCTAGGAGAAGATTTTAAAGGGGATAAATCAACAAACAAATGCCAAACAAACCACAGACACCATTTTAGAGGAAATGGCTGAGCCACAACAGATTCAGCTTGCTGAGACTCTGCTCCACAAGGGAAAGAAAGTAAAGGGTCTAATGTGCACTTCAAACCCTTTCTAATGGTTTCTCACTGAACAGAGGCTGAGTTCCTCTGTCCAGAGAGTACCAGGGTGCCCCCAAGCTCTCCAGGATGTGGGTCACCCAGTGGACAGGAGGTATGGGAATCCCAGATGACCCTGAGCATACTGTGGAGTGGTAAAGTCTTCAGTGAGGGTTTTGGAGAGGTCTCCCAAGATGGCATGGGCTCCATTTCCCACCAGATCCCCCAGGTCCCAGACTTGTCAATGATCCAGGACCTTTGTGGATCATGGAAACAGTGTGAACTTCTGGATATGAACATACATATGTTCTGCTAAATAAATTGGTTGCAATGAATATCTCTCACTCCAATCCTTTTGCTCAGAGCTGAGCCTATGATAGGGACCCCCTAGCACAGTGCCCACTTTTTATTTCTCTATCTCAATGTCCAATCTCATGATCCAGGGCTGGACATACTCAGGTGAGAATGGCTAAAAATTTGCCGCATATTTCACTAAAGCCTTGTTGGACTTTATAGAAATCGCCCTCTGTCAAATGTTCTTTTCCTCCTTGAGGGAATGTGGAGTGCTCAGTAACAACACTAAAGAATATAGGCCCTGAGCAGCTCCCCTCTGCGCTGGGGCCCAACCTTCTACATCTCATGCATTCTATCCATTCCCCACATCTCCAGAGAATTCCAGCTTCTATTTTACCACCAGCTACCACTACTTCTCTTGACCTAGAATTTCTTCTCTCCCAAATGTCTTGATTCAACTCTCAAAGTCCCTATAACTTAGCCAACCCAGGCCCACTAACCCACCTCCCCCCTGCTGCCCTGCTCAGCATACTCCATCCTCCCCAAGGTCCCTCTGTCCTTGCCAGACTCCTGCCTGCAGCACACTGCTTCCTCCCTCCCTCCCTCCCAAGACCCAGATCTTCATAGAAGCTTTCCCCAGACCATTATGATCTCTTTCTTCTATAAATGTCTATTCCACAAAAAATTGAGACCATATTATTTAGCAAACAAAGCTCTCTGATAGTTCTAGCTATCTCGAGAGCAAATGCTCACATTTGCACACCTCCCTTTCATCTCCGAGAGGGCCTCACACAATGCTAGGCCCAGAGTGGGCAATTGGAAGTGTTGATTAGTTTACTAAAGGCCTGACTTTCTCAGCCATGATTCCTGGGTCTTGGCAGCTCAAAGGGTCTGTCCAGGCTGTGGTATTGTTGGACATCAGGAGATAGGCAGGAAGCCTAAGGGGAACAGAGGGCCTTTCCAGAAGTGGAGCGTGTACCAGTTCCTTGGAGAATTTTCATTTTTAAAAAGTTTAGAACAGCCCAGTTGACACTGGGAAAAACTGAGATTAAAAAAGAAAATAACAATAATAATAAAGCAAACAAACATGCCAATTTAAGACCTTCCTCAAACCTGAAGATGTGCGGGAGAACCAAAGTCAGCAGGAACGTGAAGGCTTACCGTCTCCATCGAACACCGGCTGAGTCTCCATCGTGGGTGTCGGCTTGGACCCATCGTCTGAATTGAGGGTTAAAAAGAACCGAAAAGAGACTACCATTATTGAGGTAAATACTATCTACTCTCCAGCACTGTTGAATGGTTGGGGTTTGTACATGGCCCGGCCAAGTCCCAGTGAATAGACCAAAGAAGAAGAAATGAAAGAAGAAAAGAGCAAGAAGGAAAGGAGAACCACAGAGAGACACCAACAGTAAACAAATCCAGGTGTGTGCACACCGTCCCGAGAGATGCCAAAGGGGCCTACGATGCTGTGGCTTTGGAGGAGCTTTTCTCATAAACCTGAGGACACCAGGTTTATGAGACTGCCAGCCCTTGTTCCTCCTTGCAGGAAAGTTAGGGGGAGGAGTCTCTCCCAGCAGTCCTAAGTTTTGGCCAGGCATGATAGGATAAGGCTGGCATCCCTTATGGCATCAAATTCTGGTGACCCGTTTCTTTCTGCCCTCTTGTGAAAGGTACCAGCTCAAGTACTTTTTTCAAGTAGCCCTGATTAAAGAGCTTAAGAACAACAAAAGACCAGGGTGCTCTTGCCCTTCCAAACTCCTGGCAGTTTTATCAACTCACCTAAAAAAGATGAGACGGTGGGAAGGACCGTTCTCTTTCCAGCACACTGAGCTAAAGACAATCAGGAATCCTTAGAACGGGTGAGCTGCAAAACAGCACACACCCCAACTCCCAGCAAGAGGACAGGATGGGAGAGGATGTGGGAAATTGCAGAAATCCCAGACTTGCTTGGAAATTCCTAACACAGATGATGGAAGCAGAGAGCACCTAGTAAGCCAGCCCTGGGGTCTATCATTCCAGCGGTGCTGGCAGCTCCCTTTGCAGAGCAAGAACCTGCACAGGTCAGAAGTTAGCCCAGGCCTTTTATATTCACCTTCCAAGACTGAGGTATTTTCATCAAGGCCCCCCAAACCTTAGCACAGAGCAGTATTTCACAGCCTTTCTTCTATTATCATCCATGTAAGGAGCACTTTCAGACAATTTTTTCCCAATCACTTCCCCCAGGAAGTTTAAAAGCACAGATAAACTGAATATATATTTGTGTTTTATATGTTAAAAGCATAAAATCTTTTTTTAACCTCCCAGGAAATAATTGCACCCCCTGGTGAAGGCTGGGAGCGGGCATCTTTTTCTCTCCTTAGAATACACAGGTTAGAGATTTCTCTTCTGTTTTCTCCCTTGGTGGGGTGAGGGAAGGAGAGCATTGTTGTCTCAGATGGTTTGATGATTACACCATCCCTCTCTTCCCAAGACCCCCCAGAGGCCTTTCAGAATGGAACACTACATCCTCTGAGCATTAACTATTTATGGAGAATGCAAATTCTCAGATAGTCTCTGCAATGCAGATCAGGCCATCAATAACAGCAACGCTCCCACCATTTGCAGCTCTCAGTACCTTTGGCCAACTTTCCTGCATTCTATCTGGAGAGACAGAAAGAATAGAGTCCTGATCTCTTTTTCACATTAACATATCACCCTTGGGATCTTAAGATTCGAGAGCTATGGCGACTCAAACCCTTGCTACAGGCTGAGGCCAACAGCTGAGCCCAACTCATGTGAAAACTAACCCTGCTATTAGTCTCCAGCTGACACCAGGGCCCAACTCTCACAGGGACTGAAGCAATCCTGAACAATCATCCCAGGGAATGAGACACAGCAAGAAATGAGGAGTAACTATCCTGGGTATCTTATTTGCCTCAAACTGGAGTCCAAAACAGGCATCTTTTGATGCCAAGCTGTGTGAGTTTGATCTGGAAATCATTGAGAGAGAATAAGCACAGAACAGAGCCACACAATGTCATTTTTTTAATAGCATCACTTCCCTTGACTCTATTAACACCTCTTTCCATTGAATTCAGTGAGCCACTGAATGAAGTCTTTTGGCAGCTGCAATGAACATTTGGTTGTGCCTGCCGGATACAGAATTCGCAGTCTAAACAGCCCCGCACAGAATGCTCAGCTCCTCCACACAGGGTGGCTTCATTTTAGGAGACTTCCAGGCCACCAAAGGCAAAGTGAGAAATCAGATATTCCAAGAGGGACAAAGGTGAGAACCCTGTGCAAAATGGCTCATGCAGCATTTTTATATATAACATAGTCATTAAAATCCTCCTACAATACCAGAGCTGTGTTTCTTCTCTGGAACAAAATAACTGAAAACATTCTGTTTATTTCTCCTATCATCCAGCCAAGAGCCTGCAACTGCCCACCTGCTCCAGTCATCAGCAAATCTGTGCTCAAAGAGAGCAAAGAGAGTTTCCTGGGGAAGCTTTACACTTTTGCAGGTCAAGGACTTCCACAGATTGCCCAGATGTGGGCACAGAAGCCCACGAGGCATGAAGCCACGTGCAGGGAGGGAATCTTCCTGCAGGGTAGGGTCACCGAGGGTGAAGAGATACAGCTGTTCTGCCACAAGGGAGGCCCTGAATGGAAATCTTTATGAAGTGAGAAAAGACAAGGTGCCCTGCTGCCAGGAGCCACCTGTGCCCAAAGGCTGGGAATCCTAGCCAAAGCCAACAGGACTCTCTAACCATCATCTCCGGGCACCTGGGCACCTGGCTTCTGACCCAGTAAATAAGCACACCTCTTCTACCAAACATAGGTCCAAGGCCAGGGTCCAAGATCCACATCAGTTCTGCTTCCAGGCAAGCCTTGGAGCAGCACCAGGCCCCATACTGAGCCTTGGGGAGAGAGTAAAGTTTCTGCATGTGCCCCTGACCTCCCAGTTGCAAGTGGAGTCACCCCCCAGTTCCCACTTTATATCCAATAAGTTGGCTAATCTGAACCCCTCACTTTACTTCTCTGGACAGCAATATCCTCTTTGGATATTAAAGGCCTACCAAGCCTCTGGACACTATGTAGGTATAAAAACTTTAAAGGACTATTAAAGGGGGAATATAATTCCATGATGGCTAACCATAAAGCAAACCTTACAACTCAATGACAAACAACCTTATTTTAAAATGGGCAAAATATTTGAATAGACATTTCACTAAAGAAGATTTATGGACAGCTAATGAATACAGGAAAAGATGCCCAACATAATTAGTCACTAGGAAGGTGCAAATTAGAACCACAGTGAGATACCACTAAACACTCAGTGGAACGGCTAAAATTAAAAAGATAGACAATACCAAGTGTTGGCAAGGATATAGGGAAACTGGAACCCTTGCTCATTGCCTGTGGAAATGTACAATTGAGCAGCCACTTTGGAAAACAGTTTGGCAGTTTCTTTAACAGCTAACTGTAAACTTTTCAACCCCCAAATTCTACTCCTAGAAATCTACCCAAAAGGGGAAAAACATGTCCATACAAAAGATATGTATACAAATATTCATCATAGCATTATTCACAACAGCCTCAAACTGGAAACAATCTATGTGTCTGTCAACCAGTGAACAGATAAGTTGTGTGATATATCCACACAATGAAATACTATTCAGTAGTTAAAAGAAATGAATAACTAATACATCTGATGACATAGATGAAAAGCCTCAAAAGCATTACGCCAGACGAAAGAAGCCAGATGCAAATATTACATATTGTACAATCCTATTTATCTGAAATGTCTAGTTTTAAAGGTTAATTCTTTAGAGACAGATCAGCAGCTGCCTAGTGTTGGGTGGGAGTGGAATATAACTGTAAAGGGGCTCAAGATTTCCTTGGAGGGCAATGGAGACGTTCTCTGGTGATAGCTGTACAACTCTATTATTATTATGTATTAAATTCACTGGATTGTACATTTACAATGGGTGAATTTCATGGTATGTAAATTATACCTCAATAAAGTTGCTAAAACAAAAGAGGGGGAGTGCCAAGGTTGTCACAGATAAATCATTTGGCAGCAGCAGTTAAATTATTTGAGCAATCTTTACTTTGGAGAAAAATTCATCCACATATTTTAGATACATCTGAAATCTGATTAAATAGATGTATATGATGATTTGATGACTGATGATTATTCTTGCAGATTCTTTTGGACCTCAAATAGGGGAGATCTTGTTTCTTTTTAATATCATAATACTCTTCCAGACTAAGGGGAAGAGGGTAAACACTGAACAAAGCCAATTCAAGGATTATCATTTTTCTTACGGGGAGGAGAAGAAAAGGAATTTGGAAATGTTAAGAGAAATACATAAATAAAGCAAACCTGAGAGAATTTCGCAAGGATGATGTCGAGCTTAACAACCGTAATAATATTAGCACAGTTTGCAACACTCGGTTTCTGGCAGGTGGCTTTCCTAATCTATTCTCACCACCAGACAAGGGGAGGAAGTCACTAGGCAGATAAAAAGAACTGAGTCTCAATGCAAGTAAGTGATTTGCTCAAGGTCCCAGAGGCAATGAGCAGCTTTGGAAACCACCCAGACCCAGAGCCATGGCGTTTGGCCTTCCGGGATTCCCCACCCCCCAACCATGCCTTGTCCTTGCAGGTGCAGCCCCCGCATGGGCTCTGTGAGCCTTTACAGACAGTGGGTTTGTGTGACAGCACAATTCCTTGCCCTGCGAGAAGGCCTGGCCCACGCACAGACAGCTGGAAGTCACTTCGACCCCCGATGACACCGTTCAAAGCCTCCTCTGTTTGGCTTTTTGATTCCTGATTGACATTCGCTGGCGAGGAGAGATAAATGCTGGGCTGAGGACAATGTTGATCCGCTCTGACTATTCTCAGGGAAAGACTTTTCAGAATAACAAACAAAACAAAACAAAAACCCAAAAACATTGGTGTGCTTAAGGGACTGAATAGAGCCCAAGAGGTCCAGGGAAGTAGGGCCGGGCCTTTCAAGGGGCTGGCAAGTCCATTGAGGAGTTAATTGTTTGGGTGTACAATGAGTTTATTCTGACCACATACAAAGAGCTTTCTCTTCCAGGTCCTTCAAAAGCAAATGTCTCAAAGGGGCCAGAGTAGGAATCTGTATTAATGGCATCTCTTGGGGTCTCTGAGACTGAGGAGCCTTGGAGAATGAGGAAAAAAGAAACCACCACCCCCATTCTGAGCTTCAGAAGGTCTCTCCACAATCCCAAGTCCCCTTCGATTCTTGGGCTCTTCCCTCACATCCTTTTAGGCTACTATTGTCTATCCTTAAAAAAATATATAAACTTCAGCCCGAGAGAAGTACTGGAAGGTTCTTTCTTTTGAAGGGACCACATTAATGCCAGAGCTACAACCCCCCTCAGCATGTGGCTTATCACTATGCAGAAGTAGAGACTCATTCTGGGCCTCATAAGGAGACAACTGTACCCATTCGCAAAACTTCCCTAAGAACCTGGTCTGAATCCCACCAGGAGGAGGATGAAATGTCAGTCAAGGTCAGCATTTCCTGAGATGCATGCCCCCGGCTCGCAAGGCTCGGAACTGCACTGTGCACTGTCCCTGCACTGATCGGTGACAGCAGAAGTGATCTGTGCATTCAAGGTCCTTTCCAAAGCAAGAGGTCAATGTTCTACATTCTGTTTACCCACCTGCACGTTCCCTCCCCAAAGTGAAAACAAACCTAAAGCTGTCTTGTTGCCTTGACTCTCACGTGTTTCTTTCTGCAGGCACAGGGTCCATGCAATGGGCCCTGACAGTGACAATTCCCCAGCTGTTGTCACAGGAGCTACATGGCCCTCAGAGCTGGAGATAAGGGGTTAGAAGTGGCTCTAAGGCCTGTCCATCCACATGCCCATATCCCTGCCTTTCTCCAAGTTGCTGGACCGCAGCTACTTCTTAGCTCACTCAGGCAAGGGACAGGAAGCAAATGGATGTATTCTTATTGGCCTGACATCCTCTGAGCCCTGTCACCTTCAGAGCCCCACAAAGGCACAAATCAGGGGGCTCAAGAACTGTGCAGTGGGCTATGCTCACCTCAAGCAGCCCCTCCGGGGGTCTTCTACTCTGGTGAAAGGAGCTATCTGCTAGAACTGTTTGTGGAGATGGGGGCCTGCCTACTCTCCCCTACAGTGGAGACAACTTCTTGGTGCTTCTAGAAGTCTATTGCTCCTCCAGCAGGCTTGGCCTCCACCTGAAGATGACCTCCATAATAAAAGGTTATGAACAATCAGAATGTGAGCTCCACTAGGTGAGGCCAGGACCCTTACTGTTTGACCCACCATTGGGTTCTCATTGACTACAGCAAGCCTGGAATTTAGTAAGTTCTCCACAAATATTTGTTGAACAAAAGAACTGTGTATAAAGTGCCAATGATTATTTGAATGCATCCATGACTGGAAGGCTTTTCAGATCCCTAAATCTCATTTTCTCTCCAATCCTTAAGGGCAGGTAGGCATATGGGAGGGACTCAAAGTCTCAGTCTAGTGCTCTTCATGCACTAACTTTCCTTAACAGACCCCAGAATAAGGGCCAGAATGCAGGGTGGAGTAGATGGAGCCAAGGGGGAGAGGCAGGGAACTACTGCAGGGAGGGGGCATCGTACAGCACGATCACTCAGGCATACTCATGTGCACCCCTTTTGCAGCTGATCTTTGCAAAGCTGGTATAATGACATGCCAGGCTTGGTTACTGAAGTGGCTCTGGGACATCAGAAAGCAGCAGCAACACAAAAGAGCTGCCTCTTGTGGGCCTGGAGCCAGGCAGGAGTGGCACAGAAGCAGAGCAAGGGCTTTTTTTTTTCCTTTGGAAACAGAGTCTCACTTTGTTGCATTCAGTAGAGTGCTATAGCATCATAGCTCACAGCAACCTCAAACTCTTGGGCTCAAAGTGATCCTCTTGCTTTAGCCTCTGACGTAGCTGGGACTATAGGAACCCACCACAACACCCAGCTATTTTAGGAGACCAGGTCTCACTCTCACTCAGGCTGGTCTTAAACTCCTGAGCTCAAGCTAACCACACGTCCCGGCCTCCCAGAGTGCTAAGATTACAGGTGTGAGCAACTGCGCCCAGCCAGAGTGAGCGCTTCTTTGCAGAGAATGGCAACATGAGCAGATGCCATCACCATGGAGGTCTTCAACTGCCTACCTCCATCCAAACCCATCCCAGGCTGGTGGGTGATTTAACTGCCATCCAGGGGCAATGCTGAGAGATCAGCAACTGATCAGCACCCCGCCCCACCACAGGTGCTGGGGAAAGAAGGCAAAGAAAGTAACTGGGAAGAGGACTGAGTCATGTGAGCTGGAGTGACACTCCATGTGTGGATGACCCTCCACAGCCAGCCCAGCAAGGCTGGCTCCATGAAGCAGTATGTGCCAGGTGTGCCAACCTCAGGAGGGAGGAGGGGGGGGCAGATGCTCCCCTTTATCTGAGATGCACCCACCCATCACTCCTGCCCTAAGCTTGCCCCGCAGGGCTGCTTGATCCCATCACTTGAGTGACAAGGTCTCCAAGTTGGCGCCAACCTGTACACCTGGCTCCATGAGAGAGTCTAAAATTAGAGACACAGACAGGGACCTTGGAGAAATAAATGTGACTCATTCTTTACTTGGAGCACATCTATGGAACAGCCAGTGGGAGAATTTTTAAAATAAGTCTCTGCAAATTAAAGATGGGCTGGATTTTGGACATTCTGCCCTTCTCTGTAACTGGCTTGACAAATACAGGCACCCATGCAGAAAATGGAAGCAGAGTTTATCAATGTTTGCATTTTTGGTAAAAGCAAAGGGCAGAAAACTGCTGAGGATCTTCAGCTTTCAAACCTGCCATTTATCATAGCATCACCCTGGGGCCTCTGCGATTCTGGACACTCAGAAGACAAAAGCTCCCAGAGAACTGCCAGAAACCATTTTACCAGTGCTTTCCCATTCCCATTTTCTCTCAGTGAATCATTCTGCACCACCATCTCCCCCACTTCATCCTACCCGAGCCTCCGCACTTCCCGCCTTGAACCTCGTAAGCAATGAAGGTCGGGCCCAGCCCCTGACTTTGGATTCAGTCATCCTGAGAGCTCCTCAAACCACCTGCAGTAATTAGCATCAAGACAACGAAAAGAGGTATGTTGGTAAAATCCACAGGCCTTGGTACAGTTGAGTAAGGCTGCTCAGGATAAGTTCCTGACCTCTAAATACATACGGCTTCCCAGCTACTTTCCTTTGGACCACTTCAATGAAAACCAGAACTTAACCTCTGTCTCTACCTCTGCACCCTTCTGCTGTTTTAGCAGCAGATTTTTGAGGCTGCAAGGGCTGTGTGGGGCCCTCTTCCTCTGCTCAGATATTCCTCTGTGGCAGGAATAAAACATGTGTGATAATAATAAAACACATGTGAATGCACGTGTGCGCCACCCCCAACACACACCCCCTCACATCTCTCTTCAAGGGCCAGGACCAGAGGGGGAGGAGAGGAGGGGGGCAGCCAGGATGGGATTGTCCCAGATCAATGGATATTTGAAACTCAAACACATGGCCCAGGACCCACACTGCACGTGTTAATTACCACACATGTGCCCATAAAGGAGTCAGTTAAACACAAGGGGCCCAAAGAACAGAGTGAGGAGAGGACATTCCAAGGGATTAAGTAAACAGTCTGACCTCCCTCCCCTGCTGAAGCACGTGCATCTGGGTAAGATAACAGCCTCCGCCCCCTCCCCCACCTCTTCCCTCAGCCCTGCACCTGTGGACCCCAGGCTTCCCACTGGGGCCAAGCCCGCAGTGACCTGCTACTGACTGGCCTCCCTCCCTCCTGCCTTCCTCCTGCTGTCTCTCTGGGCCTCCTCCCCCAGCCTCCTTTCGCTCTGCCTTTCTCCTGCTCTCTTTCAGAATCTAATTCCTGGCTGGCAACCAGAGTCTCTGTGGTCGCACAATACGTCTTTTCATTCCTTCCAGGCAGAGAGAACCCATCATCCCAGCCCTGTCAGTGGAACACATTCAGAAGGCAAGAGGGAAGGGAAAGAAAAGGCTGGGTCCCGTCCTTGCCGAGCCCCTCACCCCAACCTACCCCAGACCTCTGGCTTCACCTCCCTTCTGGCCATCCCCTCCCCTGCACAGCGGTCCGGGCCCAGCATCTCTTTGCAGCAGCCTCAGGGAGACAGTGCCCTCGAGGACGGCCCACGTGCAGGCATGAGCTCAGACAAGGGGCCTTTGTATCTTCCCACCTGCTGCCCTCCAGAAAGCACATTCCACTCTTAAGTGGCGGCTGAAAGAGGAACCTTGGCGGGTTGACACAGGATATTAGGAGTGCCCTCTCGCACCCTGTTCCCATTCAAACCTCGGCTTCCTGGACAGGTGTGGCTTCAGGTGGCCCTTCCTACAGGTGGCCCGAAACTGCTCTTCACTGCACTACCCACAGCAGACAAAGAGATCCAGGGCCTAATCAGATCCTCCAAAGCAGAGGGGAAAAGAGGCCCTAGGTAGAATTCAGGACTCTAGGGAAGAATGAGTCTGGCCCCATCCTGACCTGTGCACCAAAGAGGACTCCTCTGAAGAAGCATCTGGGAGGAAGGAACCCAGCCAGGGCACGGGAGCAAAGAGCTGGGGACTGACAGCAACTCATGTCTCCAAGACGAGGGGTCGGGTTCTACCCCTCCTTTCCTGCATTGCTCTTGGAGGAATCAGGCTCTGGCCACTGACCCCAGGGCTGAGAAGGAGCAAAGTATGCTCACTGCTGTTTATTAAGCTGACATCCCAGCCCCTCTGCCTTCCTCCTGCTAGGCCAGTCAGGCCTCTCACTGTTACCCTCATGGTGAAAAGCCGCATCAACCTGGAGGTACTTCTCTGTCCAGTTTAAGAACCCAAATCCCCAGATGCTGCTAAATATAAAGCTTTATCCTCTTTTCTATAGTCTCTTTCTCCCTCAACTTGTCATGGTGGTTTTTAATTTGCTATTTAAAAAATTCAGCATTTATTCAGACTTTATTTGGCATCATATACTCAGCTCCCCTTGGAGGAATGTAGCAGGGGAGTGGAAACCTGGGTGGCCACTTTCACAAGATGGATTGCCAACTTTTCTTTCTCATCACAAGGACCTCATACCCAGGAACAAAGGTGATGTTCCTGAAGATTTCAGCTGCCACAAGCAAAACTGAAAGCAACTCTCTTTCCCAACTCACTACAAAAGCACCATTCACGGTCAAGTCTTTGCAGACCCCTCTCCCCATTTTCCCACCTGGGAGGGAACCATCAACACTCATGCCTGTCCCCCTCCCTGCCCTGGGAAGGACCTGAAAAGCTACTTGCTCTCTCCTTTTCACCCATTGACTCATTTTTGCCCAGGGAAAGAGGAGCAGCCCATCTGGCCCACTGGTCCATGCTTTCTGGTGGGTGGTCTCACCATGTTCCACTTCCATATCTTCTTGAAGCACCTGCATTTGGGGCAGCAAGCTCTCCAGATTCCTATCTCCTGCATTGAGAAGGGGTATCTTTGCCTCTTCTTCCCATCCCCATGGCATAAGCACCCAGGACAGGGCAACTACATGTTAGGACCAGCCTTTGACCTTCATGATGACCCTCAGCAGGCCCAGCTGTCCACATGGACTCTGGTGAGCCTGTAGTTCCCAATGCTATACTGGTGCAGGTGGGAAGCCTCAGACCCAGCCTGAGATGGGCGTCCTGGAGTGCTTGCACATGATAAGAAATGCATAGCTGCTTTGTACCCGACCACCCGCTCTGTGTGTGTATATTGTCCTGGAGATCAGGAGCAGGGAATCTTAGGCCTCAAACTGTCTTCTACGTGGGAAATTATGATCAGCATATTCCAGAGACCTGCTCGTGTCAGCTGGTCCACAAAGCAGCACTCAGACAAATGTTGGCTATATGTGTATAGCCCAGTGGGAAGTGAAAATGCATGAGACTTTGTTCAAAAAGCAGGGGAAAATGCTACAATTTTCATTACAGGTGCTGAAATATCCTTTTTCTATAGTCTCTATTCTCCCTCATGTTGTCATGGTGTTTTTTAATTTGCTATTTAATGTTGTTCTAGGTTAAAAAAAAAAAAAAGTTAAAATTTTATGTGTGCTATGCGCCTTCTACATCACAAAAGGTATATCCTAATGGGTGACAGGGCTTGGCAGTGGACACTCTGATTACATATATTTCCCCTGCTCGTACACATCTTCACTGTCCTGTGGGACTCAAATACATAGATATTCAGAATTTCAGGACAACAGCTACACCAGGGATATGCCCCACCTAGCCTTAGTGAAGAGACCTTGGGAGTACAGGAGCAGTGATGAAGGGAGATCCATGGGGAAAACAGCTCCAGCAGCTCACAGAATGAGACAGCCAGGGAAGGAGGCAAGCCCCTCTGTTTTCCATGCCTCTTTGGCTTAATTCTGGCTATACCAGTGTTGATAGACTGAGCCACCCCCAGGAACCAGGATGCCTGAGGCTCACATTCTCTAAAGCTCCCTGCAGCTCTGGGCTCTCTGCTCACCACCCTCCCTAAGAAACCCTGGGAGCACGGTCTCCATCAGCGTGTGAGCCTTACTCCCCTCTGGTGCTTCTGAAAGGAAACACAGACTAAGGGGGGAGATGACCTTCTGCGGGGCACTTTGAGCGTTCCCCCCAGCCAGGCTCCTTCTACCTTTCCTAAGAACTCCTGCTCAAACTGGCTTGAGAAGCAAACATTTAGATAAAGCATAAAACTCCACTCACCTTTCCTTCCAGAGTTACCCTGGCTCAAGGGCTTGTCGGTGACTGAACCTTGGGTGAGAAGGGAAACAAAAACATAACCATTCAGAATGCATTGCGGTTGGCAAACTCTTTCAAAGAGTTGGCAAAGCCTCATGTTATGAACACATGGTCATGTATATATGCATTGTATACACATCTAGGGATATTATATACAAAGTTAGGACCTACACACATGTCGAGTGGGGTTTGTTTAACATCAATGTCACTGATAACCCAGCACTGTTGAGATGAACTATGATTTCCAGGTTCCCTGCAGCAGTCTTAACCTGATTTTTATAACATTCCACATTCACGTACCTCCCCTGTTGAACCTTCCAGTAAGTATCCCTCACCTCCGTGCCCCGTCTCCCCACCTTCTCATCAACTCCACGCTCTGAGCCACAACCAGACAGCAGAGCCAACTGAAAAGACCCCCCACCACCACCACCAGCCCTGCACTACAAATGCAATGATTGACATCCCTTGCTGGTTAGGACAGGAAATCAGCAATTTTCCATCTGCATTAAGTAGAAAATTGTTGGCCCAATTGTACTGAATGGGACAAAATAGTCTGAGGCATGGAAACAATTTTCTAGACACAGCCTGTTCCTCAAGGATGGGGCAGTATGTGTGTTTGGCTCAACATTTGCCCTGCATACCCTGGCATCCTCCTGTGCTGGCCCTGTGGCACCTGTCTTCTCCATGAAGCCCAGCCCCCACCTATGCAGGCTATAGCCAGCACATCCACAGAGGGGCATCTGTGGAGTCCACCAACAAAAGAAAAGAAAGAATCTATATTTCCCTAATCCATATCACGCTCCTTCTCCATATACCAGTTTTGTGAGAATTCAATTGCATTACCTTGCATGGCTTGTTTCTAGTGCATTTGTTTGCTTTAAATGAGACTTTCCAGGTCATTTGCTAATTCCTGCCCCTCTCCACCCCAACCCCAATTAAGGTTTCCAGTTTCCATGTAAACCACAATAAAGTAAACTTCCCTTTTGGGCCCGCAAATTTTGGTTTCCTGATGTAGTTTCTTACTGCTCTTTCCACTTACTTTCCTCTTTATATAGCAAGGCAAGTAGAAATGAATAAATTTTGTGGAAAAAAATTAGGAAGAGAAAAAGTTACAATAACAAGACCACTAGACTCAGAAATTTCCCATATATTCTAGCATAACATTTTGTGCTTTTTTTACAGTTAAAATGAAAAATAAGTAACTCAATAAAACCGCATGCACATAGATATAAAGAAATATGAATCCACTGATGAGTGAAATGGGGTTTTTGGAAGAGGGCTGAGCCACTTAGTGAGTTAAGAAAGCAACTCAGAGTCCCTCCCTGTCTGAGTAGAGGTGGACAGTGTGGGGCTATGTAAATCCATAATCCACAAGCCCATGAAACTGACCTAAGAGCAAAATTTCTCTATGCTTACAAAGTGGGGAATAGAAAGGACTTAACTTTAGCTATAGACTAACCCAATGGATCACTATAAACCAGTGGTTTCCTAACCAGTCTAATCATCAGAACCACCTGAGATGCTTCATAAAAATAAGAACTTCAGGTCTCACTCCGGATCATTGGATCAGAATACACAAGAGGGAACCCAGGTTCTTTTTAATTCCCCAGGCTTTGCTAATGACCCACCAGATTTAAGAGCCTCTTATGAAAGTTTTCTATTATTCTACATTGCATTCTTCCAGGGAAGCAAATATGAGGCAAACAAGTCACCACTCTCCTCTCCTATACCCATGGCAGACATCACTAATTGATCACCAGTCTTTGACACTGGAGTTCCATGCCGTCTCAAAATCCATCTCAGTAAAGTATACCTAGAGCCACTAGCAATCAGAATCAGCACACAAGTCAATAACTTATATGCCCATTTAGGTTGCAGGATCACAACCAGTGCTTAGGAAAAGAGCATTGAACCAGACCTAAACTCACAATCAATAAATGTAATACATACACACAGGCATATACTGATCTCCACTACCCCACTGACTACTGAGAGTGTTTCAGCAGAATCTTCCCTGACCTGGAAAGGGGCTCATAACCACCACCAACCTTTTGAAGGTTTCCCTACAAGGTATAGGAGACCAACCAAAGGGTCTCCTTCCAACCCTTTTCATTCTTCCCGCCCCTCCCTACGGTACCTGAACATACAGGAGTTTTATTCTGCACAGAAGAGCCACTGATGGGCTTCCCATCTGGGGTGACGCACCAGCAGTACCCCGTGTAAGTATGGCACTGCACCTGTTCGGGGAAATGGGAAGGGAGGAAACCATAAGTCTTGGGTCACAACATCAGGAGCCATTTCCCACACCTCTCAAAGCATCGCACACACAGTGCAAGCTGCACCTTCCACCTCTCACCCCCACATCTGTCTCCAGAGTGTCTCTTACAGGTGGACCAGTCAGTCAACAGAACTGATTATGTGTGTGCTGCATGATTCCTGTGCACAGCCACAGCCATTTATCTGCATCTTCCTATGACTCTTCACACTTAATATCTGATATCACACTGAGAAGTGACCACTGTGTTTTTCCAGAGATGGTACATTTTTTTCCCAAGTTCTGGCATACATTCTCATCCAAATTTCTAATCAGTGAATTAATTTGGTAAATATACATAAGTTAATATGACACTTCTTTAACAAGTAGAGATAAGTAGTAAGCTTTTCTTCTTCGTCTAGCTTTTCCCAGCATCCATTCCTAACTCAGCCTGACCACGATCATGTGGCCTTCCTGAGACAAGGGCACACATCATGAGCTGAAGGCAAGAACAAAGTTAAGTGTGCCTATAGCTTCTATTTTCAGACGCCCTATGGCATCGCTGTGTGATCTTCCCCAAGCCTCCATGACCAGATCTGCCTGCAGGGGAAGGGAAATGAGACTGTTGGCATCCTTCAGGGTAACCCTTTTTCCTCTCCAATAGCTGTAACCCCACGCATATCCTCCACAGCACGCCACTTCCCTCTTTCCACCTGCTTTCTGTACTGAGTTCCTACACACACATCGAGGCATACTTCCCTGCTTAAAGCCCCTCAGGGATCCGCCTTTGAATTCAGTGTAGAGGTCTCACTCATGTGCACAGCACCCCTGGTCCTCCATGATCTGCTCCTGTTCCACAGCCTCATTTTAACCCTTGTCTCCACACACACCCTCCACTCTGGCCACAGTGAACCCTTGGATGCTTCCAAAAATATACCCATGTTTCTCATGATTCTCAACCTTCGTTTGCTTCAGCTACTGTATTTGCCTGGAATAATACCACTCCCCGAACCATGCCTAACCCTCTGTACTCATGCCCTCCTCCTGATACACCTTCTCCTCTAGGCAGTCCCAGCCTCCTCTGCCTCCTTACTGACCGTCCTTCCTCTGACACTCTGCACACCTTGGGTTCTCCAAATTCACAGCCCTTCCCACAATGAGCTCTAGCTGCCAATCTGTCTAGTCCAGCTGCTCCCCCACCCCCCAAGACTGTGCATCCTAGTTATCTCTACACTCCCGGCATCTAGCACAACGCCTGACATTTATGGTAGGTGATAAATGGATTGAATAGAAGCATGAATTATCGTATTTTTTCAACTTATGTTCTCTTGTCAGTTCCAAAAATGCAACATCAATTTAAACAGCCCCACTGCATTAAATGTAGATCCCAATTAAAAACTGCGTACCAACTGCAAAAATATCAAAGTGTAGAGAAATGCACCTCTTGAAATCAACGGTGGATTGGAACTGAGGCTGGACAGTAACTAGTAATAGCATACGAATTGAGTAGTAAGGCGTGGAAAAGAACAGAGTGAGAAGAGATCTAATGCCATGGGTGAAATCCCAGAGTTATCAGTGATGCAGAAACGCTACAGAAAGGCTCCTGCACTTGTGTGATTACCAAGCACCATAATGCTCCCCAAAACAAGTTGTGTCACTATGGACCTACCCGCAGGAATCAGGCTAAGACAAGAGGGAGGCCCCTGTTCCTACCAGGGGGTGACTGCTGCATTAATGAGATATTCTTTCTCCCATCTATGCAAGGCAACTGCATTCGATGCCTTTGTCTGGCACCACATCCACATCCCACTCCCACTTCCTCTCATGGCCATGGCTGCTAGCTCAGATGCTCACCTGAGATTAGTATCTCAGGCTGGGTCAGTGCTCCCTTCTGAGGAGGCCTAATCGTGGAATAGAAAAGAATCCAGACAGGCCCAGGTTTGGATCCTGGTCCCATTAGATACAAACCAGACACTTCACTTAGCTCTTTGAGTACCATCCATTATATGGGGCTAACAGCATCAAATCCGAAGGGCCCTGGTGAGGAAGCCCAGTGCCTGGCACAGGGAGAAGGCTGGACGCAGAGTGGCTGCAGGGATGATCACTGCCAGCTGTGTCAGGAACATCTGGCAAGCTGGGCTCCTTATGGGCCACATTCCTCTAGTAACCTCCACAGGCTTGGGTAGGAAGCACTGCTGGAAACTTGGAGTTGACCCCTTCAGATTCCATCAGCTCTGCAGGGGATATTTCCTAGAGACAATGCCTCACCTGTGGCAGCATTTTAATGGGATCTGGCTGGCTGCTTTCTCCTCCTTGGCCAATAATCACCTCTGGGAAAACCTGTCCGAGGAGCTGGGCAGCGAGGCTGACTCATTCCCAGGCCCCTTGGTTCCCACAGTGAAGCAGGCCTCTTACTCCCTGAGGGCTGTGCCCTCCAAGTCTAGCACCTGAGGCTGTGCCCTCCTCTGCCCTAGGGCTACACTGCTGGGGATTCTGGCATTGCAGTGAAGCAGGCTGCAGGGGATAAGCTGATTTGAAAGTGCCCTCCTCTGGGGCATGCACAGACCCCCAGCCAAGGCTTCTAGGGATAGAACTAAATGTAAGAGTTAGTTTCAGGGGCTACAATCTTGGAGATCCCAAGGGCCACATTCTCACTGAGTGCACCCACTGTATCCCTGAGGAGGACCTGTGGACACTGCCTCCCAGACCCCCGCTGGCCCACCGGCAACACAGCTCCTTTCTCCTCAGGGCCCTCAGCAATTTCTCAGTCCAGGTTCCAAAGAACAAATCCCAGATTACAAAATCCTGAGATAGGAAGCTCCTTGCAAAACTGAAATCAAATGAGGAATCCTTGCCATGTTCCTCAGAGGCTTGGGGTACACAGTGTTGGGCACCCCTACCCGAGGGGTGCTACAGTGGCAGGACAGCTGTGAGCGAAAGAAGGTGCATAAGACCCAGGCAGGGTCTGAGGGCAGGGACTGTGGGAAGTGGCGGAGCAAAATCTTTCTGCTTTCGGCCCGTGATGCTAAACTGAGAAATTGTTTGAAAGCTTTTCTGGGGAGTTTTCAAGATGTCTTCTTGCAAAAAAAGAAAAAAGTTACACGGGGACAGACTGTAGCCAGCCTTTTTTAACTTCCAGCTCCACCACTTAACTCCTGCAGCCTTGGAAAGCTTCTGACTCAAACTAAGCCTCAAACTGCATCTATTTAAAACGGGAAGGTAAAATAAATAAATAAATAAGGGAAGATAATGATAATGATACCAGCTTCAGTTGCTAGGAGAATGAAATCAAATAATGTAAATAAAGCACTTAGCTCACAGGGTAAATGCCCAGTTAACCTTAGCTATTTATTTTTATTATCACTGTGTTATTTTTTAGCAAACTAATTGTATACTCAAAAAGGCCAGAGCTAGATTATCTGATAGGGACGAAAGAACATCCTATTCTGAGCAGCCTCAGGGGAAAGGGCAATCTGAAATCAGCAAAAAGTTTGAAAAAGTTTGAGTGGAGGAAGGAGAAGTTTGTTTTCATATAGAAACTGTTCTATTACTCTCATAGAGAGAAGCAAATCTTCACACAGAAAAGCAATCAGGATATAAATTCTAAAGCATCAGAAGTTTACACACGCCAACCGAGACATAAATTCAACTTGGCTTAGCTTCCTGCCCTTGAAAACTTATTCTTTTAAATTAGTAAGTAACATCCTTTGTTTCCCCTGAGGGCCTCAAATTGATCAACTCTCAGACATACATCGATGAGAGAAACTCAGGCCAAGAGGAACTGATGAGACAGTTGGCCATTTCTAATACCTGTAGTTCTGAAAATTCAGGGTGGTTCTGGGCCCAAAAACACAGATACAAACCACATACTCTGGAGCATACCAGGAAGGCTGAAGAGTCAACGAATGGGTCTTCCTTAAGGGACAAAAGTGTTCGCTCATCAACCTAAGTCAAGTTACTTTCTCTGATGTTGAAACTGTACTGCTGAGTGTCCCTGGCACCCCCATAGGTACTTTGAAACAATGTGTTAGATAAGTTTTATCTCTGGCTCATATATTTTTAATATTTTTGGCAAGAAGCCCTTTACATAAACACCCCAGTGGTATATTTCAGGTCAAATTCTGTTTGAATTAAGATAAATCTGAAATTATAGTAAGCCTGCTAATCTTCAACATGGGCCCAACTCCTGGACACCTGGAAGAACATGGGAGACCAGCACTCCCAGCAAAGCAGCTGAGTGACAGATGAGCAGAGAGAGGGACAAACATCAGCTCCCTGGGGAAGGCTGAGGGGCCGTGACCAGGAGGTAAGCGCTGAGAAAAACAGAGACAAATGGACCAAGGGCACAACCACCAGGTGTTGTGCTCAAAATGGAAAACACCACCTTCTACTTTTACAACAGCTTTTCAATCACAGGATGGCTTTTCAATCACCATGGATGATCTAAAAATATGTGTTAGTTCCTCTGGGCCTCAAAGTCACCCTGTGTGTGAGTGAGTCCTTTGCAAGAGAGGCATGGAGAGCAGAGACTATATGTTCAAAGGTCATAGATAGTTAATAACAGCACAGGATATTAGAATCCAAATACCCAAGTGCTCACAAAATTTCAGATTTGAGAGAGCTGAAAAAAGGTCTTAGAGGTCACCAATCTAACCCAAACATTTTACAAATGAGGAAACTGAGGTCCAGAGACAGAGAAGTAGCATGGTCCCCGGTACATAGTCCGGGCATGTGGAACTGTCTCAGGCCAGGAGCGGAGGGCACAGGAAGGGGTTATAATTGTAGTTCTCTAGCAGCTAGAACTCGGGGTAGGGGAGTAAATATGCTCATCATGGAGGCAGCTGGAAGAGGCTCTTTCACTCCGGTTTGAATGAGAGGCCTTTTCCAGAGTAGACAATAGCACCGAGCCTCCACCTGCCTGCGGGCTGTCTGCTGCCCCTGGGCTGCTTGGGGGTGGGGGGAGGCGGGCGGGCAGGGATCTTCTGTGGCAGAGGGGAGACCTCACCGGTCAGAGCAGCTTCTCTGTTGCTTGTTATTTTCCTCTCCTTCCTACCAAGTATGCCTCCACCCATGGGAAGCCAGACATGAAACCGGTCTCTCTCTGTGAGCCCACTTTCTCCTCTCTTTTTCTTCCAGGAACATGAGGCTGCGGTTCCCTCTGCCTTTACTTCTGCCACTTTGACAGACAGATGAATGGATGCAGCGGGGTCCTGTAAGGTGTGCATAGGAGTTCGCGGGAGATGAAGGTATTCTCTGGCCAAATAACAAAGTTAAAATGTTTCTTCACTGCAGAAATTTTCCTAGCCTTAAATCAATTGATGATTTAGCTCTAGGATACCATTTGGAGCAACCCTCAAACATTAAACTAGGGGACCCTCTCCTAACTTGTGTGAGGAGCGTCCAATGGCACTGGTGTCCTCCGAAAGACTAGGGGGGTGCAGTTTAATAAACTGCAGGGCCTTGCAGTATTGTTTTGCTTTGCCCGGTCCCACTATCATGTAGTTCATAATGCTTGAAATCCTTTCCTTCCAGCAATGATCCCTCCTAGAAATCCATCTTGAATTGCCTCAACACTTTAAGGACAACTGGGATGCCACCCAAGGCATAGTACCCTCTCACCCCGGGCTGAAATTCTCTCCACTGGGCCTCTTTGTAAAGTAGAAACCACACAGGACAGGCTTGACTCAGCATGCTTCGTAGCTACTGCCACCCTTTTAATGAAAGCACTGCTATCCTGTACATGAACATTTCCTAGTGGGAAAAAGTGCAACTCAAAAGCAGAAGGCCTGAGGATATTTTTCTCTCTTGGCAGTGGGAGTACGAGACTGTTTTTTTCTTTTTAATCTGCCCATTGCTCCAAGTCAGTTAGCAGGCTCTTTGGAGTAAGCCAGTGATGAGTGAAACCTTAGCATCTTGCTGTTCATCCTACTGGAGCAAACCCTGAGTGGGTTTCGGGTTAGTATTCTCATTGGGCTATATTCCCTACAGAATGTGTGAGAAGTGTGTTTATCTATGGGCATTGTGGCTTCTCGCAGAAGCCCGAGTCTCCAGACTAACTGAGACGGCCACTTCTCCCTCCAGGACACCACTGTCTACCAGAGCTGCAGGATGGCACTGTTGACTAAGTTTGTATGAGAAGCACCTAGAGGGCTTATTAAAACATTGCTGGGACCCATCCACAGAGCTTCTGGGTCATCAGTCCCGGAGCCACCTGGAGAATTTGCAATTCTAGCAAGTTCTCTGGTGATGCTCTTGCTGCTCAGTCCAGGGACCACACTTCAAGTTTCAAAGGAAACATCCCACTTCCCTTCTTCTGGTCTCCATCACTAAATCCGAAAGAAACAAGTACTTTTTTAGGTGGGAATTTGATAACAAGGAGCCTTGTGACTATACTTGTTTCCCTATTTTTGTTGTTTCAATGGCATGGGAATTTCAATGCATGGATATAGTGACTGCAGCATTAAATCTTCCAGGTGACTTCACACATGGAAGAGAGTGTGACTGCCTTGAGAAGCCGAGAGGGGACGAGAAGGAAGGGATGGTGTAATCCTTTTGGTCTGTCTAGCCTGAGCTGTTCTTGCCTCAATTTGGAAAAGTTTATCCCACAAATTTCCCCCTCATCTTTGTTCAGGTTTGGCTGAGGATCAATAAGATGTAGAAGGAAAAACATGGTTTGAAGACAAAAAGACGTAAGTACCATCTCCGCTACTACCTGTGTGACTTTGGTAAAGTCACTTAACCTCTCTGAGCCTACCCATGAAGTAGTGCTAATGGTACCACCTGGAAGGTTATTGAGAAGCAAGAATGAGGCGAGATATGGAAAGCATCTAAAGCAGTGTCAGGAGTAGAGCATGCACTGAGCTCGCTAATTTCATCTCTTCCCCCTTCCCTTTTGCAGGGAGGATCTGGCCATAGCCTCAAAGCACTGCTGTTCTTGTTGGCTGTAGGCATTGTCTCCTACTCTGTGCCAAGTCTAGGGAGGCCTGTCTATTGGGGAACGAAGAATTTTCCTGTAAGAGTATTTACCTCAACTGCCAGAATTCAAGAGCTGATGCAGGCAAGCTAAACTGTCCTTCAATTTAAAATCCTCCTAAATATGGGCATCTTTGTCAACTACATTTTTTATGACTTGATGGTATGATATAGTTGCCAACATGACATTACTTAGAAGTGTTGTGTTTAGAACAAGAGACAGCCCCGTTCTTCCCCAGGCTGTTCATGACGACATCTGAAACCTTGTGTCCAATCTGGGGAAGGACGCTTTATAAGAAGGACCTTGGCAAACTAGATTTAAAAGAAAGAGGCCAGGAGGAAAGAGACATAAATCTCTATAATATGGGACTGAGTGACAGAATCAAGGATTTCTGCCAGGGCAAAAAGAAAAAAAATGTGTCAGCTAAAAGAGAGAATGTCACAAGGACATAATGGTGTTGGTCTTCAAATATTTCTGTGGAAAATGGGATTTCTGTGGATTCTGTAAGCCCTATAACTAGAATTGGAGTCATTTACTGGAAATTTTAGAAAGACAGCTCTCGAGTCAACATAAAGATGGGCTTTCCAACAAAGTTGTCCCAAAATGCATCACGGATTTTGTGGTTGCAGGAATGTTTCCTGTCTCTGGCGGTAATTCAGCAGAAGGTGGAAGACAACTTCAGGAAAAACTAATTATAAGTGGACCAAGCCTGGGTGGGGACAGGGTCGGGAAAAGAAGAAGATAAACTGGATAGTTGAGGTCCCCTTTAGCCCAAAAGGCCCACAGTTCTACAACCCTGCTGTAAATTCAACTTTTGCTGCTTTGAACAGTAAGGTGGAAATTTATAAACCAGTACCTAATTGTCAGACCATTATTCAAATATAGGATGAAGAATCTTTTCTTATATTTTCCAAAAAGTTTGAACACCATCCCCCAATACATAAATAAAGATATTTTAAAAACCCAAGTGTTAGGGCTTCAGGAACCCAAGGAACTTTGTTTTCTTGACCCCGCCCTTCTGTTGGTGCCTAGAATGGTCCAGGCTTTGTAAACAGCAAATATGGCACCTCTTCTTCATTTTCTATTTTTCTGTCTTGGGAGGAAAATACCAAATATGTGATCATTCTTAAGAAATACCCAATAAGAGTGTCCCTCATGTGTAGGAGCTTTGTTCAGATCAGAACTGTGAAAACTCTGGCTGGTGCTAGGACAAAGGGGGCCCTCTGGAGTGGAAGCCTTTTCTTCATTTCCATGTCTAACTTCACTTTTTTTTTTTTTTTTTGAGGCAGAGTCTCACTATGTCACCCTCAGTAGAGTGCCATGGCATCACAGCTTGCAGAAACCTCAAACTCTTGGGCTTAAGAGATTCTCTTGCCTCAGCCTCCCAAATAGCTGGGAGTATAGCTGCCTACCACAATACCCAGCTATTTTTATTGGTGTAGTTGTCATTGTTGTCTAGCAGGCCCGGGCCAGGTTAGAACCTGCCAGCCCCTGTGTATGTGACCAGTGTCTTAACCCCTAAGCTATGGGTGCTGAGCCTCTAACTTCACTTTTAATTAAATTTTCTTGTCTTCATACTTCCCACCTATGTTCCTATTATCTTTTTCTATTTTTGATGTAGAAAAAAATTCTGACCCTATCAATTTTGCAGAAGATTTAGTTGACTGACCTACAGGGTCCCTTCCTTGAATGTTATATGAACTCACAGTGCAGGGACAATAGCCCTAAGTGTGTGTGTATCAATGGGTCTGCCTGGAAGTTTGCCTAACCACCTGATTGGACATTGGCTATTGTCTCATGAAATCCCAAAAATGTGTGGCATTTTTGTCCTCCAAGGTGATCAGTTGAACTCCCTTCCTAAGTTTGGTGCACATCCTCCCCATCCGCCATGGCACCACTGCAGGATGTCCATTTGGTTTTTGCTTGTCTATTTCCCAGGATGGGAAGTTCGACATCTTAGAGTCAGACATTCCATCTGTGGACTCCTCTACTAATAAAAAGGTCTTCCCTATTTTGAATCAGAAACCTATTCTTTGCACACCTTACTCAGTGCTCCCGAGTCAGTTCTGTGGGACTAGGCAGTAAAAGGGTTCTCACAGCTGAAGGCTGAAATCTGGCTCTTTATCCCTTTGGTCATCTCTTTTCCAGCCATCCTTTCTTTCTTCTCATCTCCCTACCAAGTATCTCTGTCTCCTTTGAATATTCTTCATACGACATAATTTCCTGACCTTAGTCACCTGAGTCACCCTCCTGGATATGTCCTAGTTTGGCAACATCTCTTTAAAAGATGGTGATATCCTTTAGAGTGGCAAGATGGGAGATTGGTTAGGACCCAGAACTCTGGAGCCAAGATGCTGGGGCTTGAATCCTGACTCTACCTCTTGCAGGCTGCGTGACCCTGGCAAGCTAGGCAGCTTCTCTGGGGTTCGGTTTCCCCATTTACAAAATGGGGGTGTAATAGCACTTACCTCATTGGTTGTGGAGGATTAAAGACATTAATCCTCCTGTCAGGCATGTATAAAACAGCCTGGCACATTGTGTATGAGAGAAGAAATTGGCATTATTGATGATGGTTGTTATTATTGAAGAAAGAATAGCAGAAAGAGTGATGGAAGGCTCCCATCTCTGGGCCTACCTTCTGCCAAAGGCAGCAGGAAGGCCCAAGAAGGAGGCTCCTGGCTTTTCCTCCTTCCTAACTATAGCCCCTTGGAGAAGAGCAGCTATAGATATAGCCCAGAGCTCTCTCCTTTCATTTCCACAATAGACAAACTGCAGGGAAAGAGTCACCAAGAACTACAGGGAGCCCAAATGCCCAGCTGAGAGCACCCAAATACTGCCCACTTGCTCAAAGCAAACGATGCCAGCCAGTCAGAGAGGAGGCACAATGGCCTTTTGGCTACTGAACAGCCATTGAATACTAGGACAGAAGAGAGGCTGGGCTAGGCAAGTCCCCAGAGAACACAAGGGATAGATACTGTGTTCTAACCACAAAGCATGCTCCACCCACCCTCATCTTATTGCATATCCCTGCACCTGAGGGTGACCCAGGGGTAACAGTTCTCACACTGAAGAGATGATGGTAGTGGCTCCCAGCACATGCAGGAGATTAGACAGTCACTTTCTAGACGAGTCCTTCCTGCACATGAATGGACAGGACTTGCTGCCATCATAAGTTCATAGCTGCATAACTTAAGATTGCTCACTCACTACAAATTATATGCCATCCAGACCCTCCACAGGAAGGCAAAAAGGCTCACTGTTAGTAACCTACAGTTTATGATTTGAAAAAGAAATTCGTCTATTGAAGATTGAGGGCTCTTAGAGGTATACAAGTCTCATCTTTGGTGAGGAGAGTTTCCCACCCCCAGCTTGTACCGTTCTCTCCCCACCTTTCCCTTCCCTTGCAAATATCAAACCAAGGTCACTCTACTGTCACAAAACCTTGGACCACAGCACATCTACAGCTTCCTGGCCATTGCCCCTCCTAGATACCTTGCCCTGGTGAAAGGAGCTGGCATCAAACCCACACATGGGTGCAGAGCAATAGTCATCCCACTGTTCATCTGAAAAGGAAAAAGGAGATTGTAAAACTTACTACAAAATTATAGTGATCAGAACAATGTGGCACTGGCAGAAAGCTAGACATATAAATTAATGGAATAGAATTGAGAGTCCAGAAATAAGCACTCAAATTTACGGTCAACCGATTTTTGACAAGACAATTCAAGGAGGAAAAAAGGTCTTTTTAACAAGTAGTGCTGAGATAACTGGCTATACATGAAAAAGAATGAACTTGAACCCCTAACTTGCACTATGCACAAAAATTAACTCAAAATAGACCCAAGACCTAAACATAAGAGCTCAAACCATAAGACTCTTCGGAGAAGATACAAGAGTAAATCTTTATTACTCTGTCTTAGGGAATGGTTTCTAATGTATGACAAAAGCCTAAGCAATAAAAGAAAAAAAGATAAATTGGGCTTTAAAATGAAAACTTTTGGGTCCCAAAGGAAAAATTTTAAGAAAAGACCACCTACAAGATGGGAGAAAATCTTTGTGAATCTTGTGTCTAATAAGACTCTTGTATCTAGAATATATAAAGAATTCATACAACTCAACAAGAAAAAATATAAATGCTCAACCAGGAAATTGGTAGAGGATCTGAGTAGACATTTCCCCAAAGATACAGAAATGGCCAAAATGCACCTGAAAAGACACTTGACATTTTTAGTCATTAGGAAAACACAAATCAAAACCGCACTGAGATACCACTTCACATGTACTAGAAAGAATACTAATACTGGGCAAGGTGGCTCACGTCTATAATCCTAGCACTCTGGGAGGCCAAGACAGGTGGATTCCTTTAGCTCAGCATTCAAGACCAACCTGAGCTCCACTAAAAATAGAAAAACTGAGGCAAGATGATCTCTTGAGCCCAACTGCTTGAGGTTGCTATGAACTATGATGCCACAGCACTCTACTCAAGGTATCAGAGTGAGACTCTATCTCAAAAAAAAAAAAAAAAA
>NW_003852510.1:454626-455223 GCF_000181295.1 Otolemur garnettii
TGGTGTGTGAATTATATCTCAACAAAGCTACTATTTTAAAGAACACAAGCAGGTAGCCAGCCCACAGAGCACAGTGCGCCAACCTGTGGCCTAGCTCAACCCTCCCATTTTACACTTGAGCAAACTAAGAACCTAAAAGGAGGAAAACCAGCACCTGCTAAGCAATAACCATGCACCAAGGAAAGAGCATTTTTGTATAAATTGCCACATGCAGTATCTCAGTGTTTGGAACAAAAGCAGGTATAGAACAATAGCAAGGTGCCCTGGACACAGCAGATGTTTAAACTGTGATAATAATGATGCTTATTGAACACTTCACAAAACGGGATAGAGAGAAGCAATCACCTGTCCAACAATAGGTCCATTTACCATTTATGCTGTCTATACATAAAGGATAGGCTTGAATTTTTAACAGAATGATTACTTTAAACAAAAAAAGAAAGAATTGGTGTTGTAGGAGGTCTGATGCAGCAGGCTCCACCCAGTACCACACGCAGAACTGGCTTTGTCTGCAGCAGGCAAAGGGACCACCTGTGGCTGATGCAGCTCAGAACACTCCACCTCACGGGTGCACCCTAGGTCTCTGTACTTTAGCTA
>NW_003852510.1:455867-456280 GCF_000181295.1 Otolemur garnettii
ATAAACCAGTGTTTCCAGGACAAGCTAGCCACCCAACTCAGGTCTACAGGGGTGATGTCAGGAAGAAGAGATTCTGTACCGGCATGGGGGGAGGGGGACAAGACCTGCTTCATAGCTCAACCCCAGGCATCTAGGAAGTAAGCATGTATTTCCCCAGGTTTTAAGAAACACAATAAGAACCTTAGAAACATAACAGTAAGAAGTATAGAAATGACATGGGAGCCCTCTGCCTTTGTCAAAAAAAGCACAGAATTTTTTTTTTTTTTGAGCTTCCAACTTCAGAACAAAACATCATCAAGAAGAAATTACAGCTCTCAAGACCCCTATATGAAAGAAAATGATCTCAGGAAACAAAAAATATATACAGTATGCGTGCACTGGGTGGGGCAGTGGTTAGAAGGAATGAAAATGGG
>NW_003852510.1:456755-508299 GCF_000181295.1 Otolemur garnettii
AATTGTTGCTAGACTTAATTGTTGAGATCACTGGCTTTATCCTTCTACCTTACGTATGTTTGGATTGTCAAATTTTTTTTAACAACGTAGATAGCTTTTCTATTTAGAAAAAATTAAAAATAGGGGCAGTGCCTGTGGCTCAAAAAGGTAGGGCGCCAGTCCCATATGCTGGAGGTGGCGGATTCAAACCCAGCCCTGGCCAAAAATGGCCAAAAAATAATAATAATAATAATTAAAAATAATTATTTTTTTTAATTATTTGCTTAGATAAGTCCCTAATATACACACACACACATATATAAAATATGCCTCAACCACACATCATTTTAGTAGCTGCATAGTATGGCTAGCTATGTCACAATTTGTTTAAATAATTTCTCTGTTTCTAGGCTGTTCCAAAATTTTTGCTACTTTAAACAGAACTTAAATGGAAGTCTTTGTGGCTAAATATTTTCACACAGTTTTTGGTTATTTCCTTAGAATAATTTCCTAGAAGTGAAACTGCAGGCCCAAAATGTGGGCACAATTAAGGACGTTGGGCCCTATAAAGTCCATATTGCAAAACCATCCCATTAAAAGTTGGTGCCAATTTACTTTCCCAGCTGTAGGAGTAGCCTTTTCTCTTCACCCAACCCTGAATATTATCAACTTTGCCAGTTTTTACCAGTTTGGTAAGAAAAATAATCCCGTCATCATTATTTTATCTGTATTTCTTTAATGACAAAGATAGCATCATTCCTGTTCACTTTTTGGTTACTTATTATTATTGTGGGTCCTGCTTGTTGATATCTCTTGCCCACTTTTTCTACTAGAATCTTTTTCTTTCTGAATTGTAAGAGTTTTTATACAATAGCCAGGTGCAGTGGCTCACTTCTATAATCCTAACACTCTGGGAGGCTGAGGCAGATGGATTGCCTGAGCTCAGTTCGAGACCAGCCTGAGTGAAAGTGAGACCCTATCTCTAAAATACCCAGACGTTGTGGTGGGCATCTGAAGTTCTAGCTGCTTGCGAGGCTGAGAGAAGAGAGTCACTTGAGCCAAGAGTTTGAGGTTGCTGTGAGCTATGATATCATAGCACCCTATGGGGGGGGTAGAGAAAGACTATCTCAAAAACAGAACAAAACAAAACCCAGAGTTCTTATACAAGATTAGCTCTTTGTCATTAAAGCTAATACGTGTCCTTTGCTTTTGCAGGATTTGGGGGTAGGGTGCGGCAGGGCTGATTTTAGTTTTGTTTTTTAGAAACGAGATCCCACAGTGTTGCCCAGGCTGGCATACAGTGGCTATTCACAGGTATGATCATAATACACCATGGCCTCAAACTCTTGGGCTCAAGGGATCCTCCTGCCTCAGCCTCTGCAGTAGCTGGTACTACAGGCATGTTCCACCATGCCCAGCTTTGTTTTAAGTTTTGTTTAAGAGGTTATGTTCAGAAATTTTAAATTTATATATATTTCCTGACAATAAAATGTATTTAGAACTCCAAATAACTGACTTATAAATGGACTTCTGAAACATTGCCAGTTGTGTGTATATGGCCTTCTACATAGTTACTAAACTCCTAGAAGGCAGAAGTCAGGACATTGTTTTGATCCTCCCATAGCAGTCAGCATGCAGTCCACAATACAGCAGAGCTCAAAAATGTCTAGGCTGCAAATAAACTGTCTCTGGGGATTTGCTTTGAAGCAATGCAATTTGGGAGATGAAAATGGGGTAAGATGAAACAGAACTGGCCACATGTCCGTCACTGTAGAAGCTAGGTGATGGGTACAGGGTACACTGTCATTTCTACTTTTTTGTATTGTTTGAAATTTCCATAATCAACATATTGGACTTATTTCAAATGTTTAATTGATTGGTCAACATCAGAGAAAGAACTTCCTGGATAAGAATGGTAATGAAAATGGATTACATATGTAAGCATGAAGGCCACTTCTGTAGTCCTCAAAATTTAAAAGCACAGAGCTCAAGATTAGGTAGGTTTGAATATAAATCTTTCTTAGGTTAGTGAACTATTCAACTCCTTCAAAACTCAGTTCTCCTTTGTAAACAAAGGTATTAATACCTATCTCAAAAGGTTTTAGCAAAGATTAATGAGGATAAAACTCGATGCCCAGAACCTAGGAGCACTCAGTAAAGAGTCAATTTCATTATCATTCAGTGTTGCACGTGCTTCCCAAGCTCCAGCCAACACCGTCTGATGCTAACAATCCCACGTCCCCTTACTATGACTGATGTTTCAGTTAATCAGCTTGGGCACCAGACAATTGCCTGGCAGAAGACTTGATAGAACAGACGTCAAGAATGATGCTCCCAATACCCAGAAGAGAAAATAAATTAGACCATAACCAAGGACAAAGCCTATACCTCCCACCCTTACTCAACAGATCACCAAACATGCTTAATTTCACCTCCAAATGATATAACAAGAAACAAGAGTGACAAAGAAGTCCTTAGAACAGTGGTTCAAACTCTGACCAACGACTGGCATCACCCAGGGAGCTTAAAAAAATACAATGTCTGGGTCCCACTCCCACAGTTTGATTTAATGCTCTGGAATGTGGGTTGGGAATTGAGACTTTTAAAAATCAAATGCACAGCATTGCTGTAGAAAAAGAGCCAGTCACATGTGTGAGCTGGATCCAGAGGAGTTAGGAGTCCCATCACTGCACCCGTAAATTTCCAGAGAGGGTTACTGTGTAATATTCACAGGGCTAAAATATGTTAGTAACATCAGGATGTGTGCCTATCAATATTCTAAAGAATATTAAAGCAATATATACTGTCTCTGGGTTTTGGTCTTGAAAAAAAAAAAGCCCAGCTAAGTGGTGGTACAGGTTGAGAGAAGGAGAAAAACATCCATCCTGGCTTCTTGGCAGCTGTCACTGTGACTGAAGCACACTCAAAAAGGCAGCCTCATTTTGTGAAGTTATTGCAGTGTCTTTGATCAGGGGAAAAGCACATCGATTTCAATCACTTGAGCCGGGATGGGCCCGCTGTCTGGCTGTCTGGCTGCCCACCACAGTGAGCCAGCCTCGCCTCGAGCCTACAGACACATGGCAGTGCTTAGCATGTCAAACAAATGAGCGGGTTCTTTACTGTCTACACAACCTTTGCTGAACTTTGGGGGCCCTCTCTCTTAGCAATTCAGCCTGGACTAATCGGAAAGTTCCTTTTCCCCAGCAAACACCACCTGGTCTGGTTTGGCCTCGCCAAAACAAAAGCTGGTCAACAGGCTGTCTGTCACGAGGCAGCAAACACTTCAGAATCAGGAGGGCAGGGGTCAACTGTCCTCATAAGCCACACATCCAAGATTGCACAAGCCTAGAGAAGGGAAAACCCACGTCACAGACTCTGCCCTCCTCTGTTACCTTCACTCTGCCCCAGCCCCACTGCAGTCTGAGAGAGGTCTCATTTTCTCCCCCAAGACGCCAATTCACAGAAATGAGGTTTCAAATACATACAAAGATCACTTCCATTCTTCTTACTAGAATAGTAAAAAAAATAAAAGAGTTCATCAATTTTCAGACATGAGGAGTTTCGCATTTAAAAGGTTTGTTTTTTCCTTAAGTGGCATCAACCATAAGATCTTAGGAAGATTTGAGTGGTAGGGGAATAATGATGATAAGTAATGAAATAGCATTTACGTGTTCCAAGTTTTTTCCATGTGTTAATTAATTTAATCCTCATCTCAACCTTAGGAGAGAAGCCATGTGATAACTAATAATAGTAATATATAATAATTATTATTATAACACACTATAATAATGGATTTATCAATCTCCAGTTTTCAGATGAGGAAGCTGTGACCTGGAGAAGCTTGGAATTTGCCTGAGATGGGGGCTGGACTACAGATCCAGGCAGCCCAGCTCCAGAAGCAGAGCTGACCACAGCACCAGACTGCCTCATGGAGAGCCCTGGAGTCAGGGGTTTGAACCAGCTTTGCTACTCCACATCCCACTACTGTTGCATCATCTGTAAACAGGGATGAGGTGAGGCCAAGAGGAGAAAACAGATAGAAGGCACCACTCCCAGGGCCGGCAGCTAAGGTCAGTTTAACCTAACGGCTCTCAGGCCTGGCTGCACGTGTGAATCAACTGGGAAAGTTTAAAACTCTTATGTCCGATTCCTCCATCCCTCTGCATTTCTGCCCCAACAGGCAGTCAGTCTCAAAAAAGTAATCCCCTGTCACCCACCCAGAAATAAAACCTGAAACCCTCAAACCAAAGGCCGGCCAACAGCCCTTGACCCATCCGGTCAGAATTACAGGGAAGGTTTGAAACCACTGAAGCCTCTGCCCCAGCTTTAAGACAGCAGGATTCCCCCCAGATGCTGCTCGATTAAACAACAGAAGTCACGGTCCCCCGGTACTTGGCTAAGTTCACCCCTGTCCAGCAACCTTCCCCTCTCTCATCACCAGGGGACCTCCACCCAGTGGGCACATCCCTCACAGAGCTCCTGCCCCCCAGGGCTACCTCCTGCCTCAGCCACAGCCCTGTGTGGGAGGGACTGCCAGGGGGTCCCTAAGGAGCATCTTACCATCCCACCACTGCCTGGGTTTTAGAAATTGTCTGTGCCAACATCAACACAGTCAGCATTCCTTTCACACAAAGCACTACCCAGAAGATCATACAGGATGAGAGATGGGACTGCCTGAAAGAGGTCTTAAAATCTGAGTGTTTGCACACCCATGCATGCCTATGTGCACACACACACTCACTCCAAGAATCATAGCACACTTTGTGCTCAAAGAGGGCTCTGCTTCGTTCACGACTGGAGGTAGGAAGCAGGGAGTACAGAGGGGCACTAATAAACAGTGGAGGCAATGCGGGGTTGCCTGTGGAAACTGGCAGGAATAAGAAAAAATAATCAGCCTGCATTTGACAGAAGAGCAAAGTGCAGGTCTACCCCTGCGAGGAGAGGGCCGGCAGGGAGGATGGACCAGCGATGCCAGTTTCCTGGCTCGGGCTCCCATGCCTCTTTTCAAGACCCACTGCCAGTTGGCAAGAGGTGGTATGGAGGGCCCGGGAGGGGGAGGGAGCACAGAGGGGAGCTGAAGAGCCTCTCACTCAGCAGTTTCCCAGAAGAAGGCGCCAAGCGGCCCTCACACTCTCGGACACCTCCCCTCTGCCCGCACCCAGGAAAATTGTCTGAGGCCTCACCTGGGTAAAGGAGCCATCTTCGCTGCACTCCGGGACAAATACAGCCTCCTGAGGCTTCTTGGCTTGCTCCAGGGCTTGAGCCCGCTCCAAGCGGCACTTGCTCTGGCCAGCATCTAGAAGGAGAGAGGAGTATATTCCACATTTCACGTGGATTCCATGCTGGAACCATGAGGCAAAAAGGTTGCCCTGAGCAGAAAGGCTGAGAGAACGCAGTGGTCTGTCTGACAGCAAGAGGGTGGTGGCTAGGGACTGTCACTCAGCCCATCTTCTTTATAATCTCATTCTTAGAAAAGTGGGGAGTGGAGGCTTCACATGTATACATAGTACCAGGTTCTGCCTGTCTTTTCTCCCAAGTACCCCTACCCTCACCCAGAGGAAAAAAGTTTCACTTCCATTATTTTTCACCTGGCTTATGCCAAAACTAGTAAGTCCAAGGGGCTCAAAGATATTTTATGGTACAAGAATAGCAAACATTTTCTTTAGAAAATCACAGGTCTAGGGCAGCCTGCTTAGCCTCCTGCCACTCCTATGATGGCTCTAAGCAGTCCAGGGTCACAAACTCAAATATCTACAAGATTCAGGAAGGCAACATAAATTAGAGAAATGAGCCAGACATGAGAGGAATGGCACTCAGTTCTTTTTTTATTATTATTATGAAATCATAAACACATAGATCTCATATACATTAATGCATTTATGGGGTACAATGTGCTGATTTCATATGGAATTAGGAGCATTTACATCACACTGGTTAATATATATCTCGTCTCATTTACCTAATTATTCTGGTAAGACATTTATACTCTATACTTAATAGATCCGACATGTACCCTTCTTGCATTATGCATCATAGGTGTGATTCTGAGGGACTATAGGGCAGCAGTTCTCAACCTGTGGGTGGCGACAGGGTGCGGCATTAGGAGGGTTGAGAATCACGGCTACAGGGAGTGCTGAGGACTGTGGCAAATAGAGAACAGGCTCCCCTTTCAGGCAGGTAGCTCTAGCCAAGTGCTACTTTGCAGGAACACAGACCTAACATTATCAGAGCTTCCAATTTTGAAAGAAAAGTACAAAAAGCCAAATTTTTATGTTGAATCTCCCAATTTTTAAATGTTGCCCCAAATGTTTTTAAACATGTAAGCAGAACAAACAAAACATATTCATCAGCCAGCAAGCTGGAATCCCTATTCGGAAGGCAGCAATAATGTCTTGCCATTTAAGTATCTGCATTAAAAGAAAAGAAAAAGAAAAAGCCCTAGGCAGATAGCAGCACAACTCTCTAAGTCCTAGCCTAGTGATAGTATCCGGAAGACAGAAAAGTGCTTGTCCCTTCAAGTAGACCAGTTCTCCCTCCCTAAACCCAAGCAGAAGAGACAGAGATAGGATAGCAAACCAAATGGACAGACTTGTTCCAAGTCCTGCTGGAGAGCGCACAGACGCCCAGGTGCCTCTCCTTGGCCAGGCAGAGACATACACTCACCTTTGCATCTACCTCGGTGGACCACACCCAGGGTCAGGTCTCGGCACTTTGCTCGCTGGAACTCACACATGGACTCGTAGGACCTGCCGTCTGAGGCACAGATGGGTTTTGGTTGAGTCCTGGAGCAGTGGAGGTTGCACTGAGGGTCACGGTCACTTATTAGAAACTAGATTGGAAAAAAAGTGAAAGAGTATAGAAGTTACTTTTGCAAGAAAAGTGAGGACTGGTGTCATAGAAGATAATTTTTCCATGGACTGGGGGAGGGAGGATGATTTCAGGATGATTCATCTCTGTCTCACATTATCAGGCATTAGACTTTCCTAAGGAGCCTGCAACCTAGATCCCTCATGTGCACAACTTACAGTAGGGTATGGGCTATGAGAACCTAATGCCACTGATGATCTGACAGGAGGCAGAGCTCAGGCAATGATGCAAGTGAGGGGGAGTGGCTATAGATACAGATGAAGCCTTGTTCCATCACCCATTGCTCACCTCCTGCTGTGGGGACATGTTCCCAACAGGCGACAGACCTAAACCTGGGGCTGGGGACCACAGACTTAATAGTACTAGTTTTCCCTTAGGAAGAAAATCCCAAATAAGCCCAAAGTTGTAAATCCCCGGAAATGAGGGGAAGTGAGCAGCCACAAAGTCTAACCAAGGAAGGCATCCTCTTTACATCATAAAAACAACATTGTCTAATGATTACAGACACCGTGCCAAGTAATTCACATGTAGGATCTCAGTCCTCACAACAATCCTATGAAATAGGAACTCTATTTTGTAGATAAAGAAATGGGAGTCCAGAGAGATAACTTGCCCAATGTTGCATAACTTGCCCAGTGCTAGAGGCAGATTTTGAACCTAGATCTGCTTGAAATAAAAGCAAGACTTTAACCATCAATGCAGATGGACGAGTACTTCTTCAAATCAGGAACTCACTATAAATCTCCAAAGTCCATCTTTGTAAAGTTTTATTTGGATAGCATTGAGCCTCACATGTATCACCCTTCAATTTCTGCCTGACAGAATACAGGTTAAGTGATATTCTATAGGAAAGGAATTTCCTGATTGTAAAAATAGCAAAAATAATTAGCTTGGGGAATGCTGGGTGAACAGATTTCCTTGGTGCAGGACTTCTCAGACAACTATGAAACATTCTTATGCATTATGAACTTTCAAGAGGTACAGCAAATTAAAGGTAGCTACAAATTATTTGCTACCCCTCCCATTGAGCTATGGAACCTAATCTCATCCCCCTTAAATTTTGACTGGCTGGCCTCAGAAACTTGCCTGATGGAGAAAATTCTGTGGAAGTGATGTTTTGGGATTTCTGACTATCATACAAATCATTGCAGCTCCCTCCTGGGCTTCTTGCAATTCTCACTCTCAAGAAAACCAGCCACTATGTAAGAAGCATAACAACCCTGAGACCACCATACTTTGAGGAAGCCCAAGTTAGCATGTGTCAAAACCATATGGAGAAAGAAGTGTCCAACCAGCCCAGGCACAGAGATATGTGAGTGAAGAAGCCTTCCAATGAGTCTAGCCCCATCTGTCATCTGATCGCAACTTACAAAGATGAAAATAAGTAAGCCGGACCTTTGAGCAACATGGGTTTGAACTGCATGGCTCCACTTACACATGCATTTTTTTTCAACCAAATGTAGATGGAATACATTCATCATGGGTAGCAAAACCCTTGTGTATGGAAAGCCAACTTTTTGTATACTTGAGTTTAGCAGAGCCAACTGCAAAACTTGAATAGTCAGAGATTTTGGCATACTCAGAGGTCCTGGAATCAATCCCCTACATAACTGAGGGTCAACTGTAATTGCATGACAGACTCCAAGCAAGAACCACCCAGCCAAGCCCAGTTAACCTACAGAACTGTGAGAAATAAGAATACCTTGTTGTAAGTGGTTAAGTTGTGTGATCATTTGTTATTGGCAATCAATAACCAGATCAAGGAGCACACCTTATGAAGTATCTCTCAAAGCTTATCTCCCATTTGACCATGAGCACCTTTATCAGTGAAACTCCTGCTAACAACTACAGAATACAGTTGGAAAACAATAATTGGGCCATTGTAATCCATGAGCTTCTGTTCCATAACTCATACTAGAGCATATGGGCCTTGAGAGCTGGATCCACTCTCACCCCCTCCCATACGGCAGAGCCCTGGGCACAATGCAGGATCTTTAGCAGCAAGGGCTGAGGGAATGAACATCCTGTGATAATGCAGGCCAAGGTCAGGAGCACACATCTGGCCATCAGTGATGCTAGAATTGACTATATAATCCCACAAAGCTCACAGAGGTTTGGGGAAGGTGTGACTATAAGCTCCATCTCAGATGTGTTTGCAGGCCTATTGTGTGAAGCAAATAGATGAGAATTGTTGAAGATAGTACCACACCCTTCCAGGGAGTACTGGAAACACACACCCCACACTGGCCAAACTCCAAGAGAGCCTAAGTCTGTCCATGAATACACAGACCACAGGCCAGCCATAAAACCAGTCCTTCCTGCCACCCTGACCTCATGCCTGGCTGCTGGCTGCTTAGCACGGAGAAGAGCAGCTGAGAACCAAAACCACTACACAGGTCTAGTCGGTATAGACAAGGCAACTCAGCCATCTCACAGGTTAAGCCTGAGTCCAGCCAAAAGCCCAAAGGGAACTATATTGAGCACAGTATTTGGTAGAGTCTAAGTGCTCAGGGTAAAAATAAATAACATATAAGTCATATCCAGAGGAAAGCCCACTGCCTCCCAGGCTGCCATAGAGGAGGGATAAGTTGATGGGGACAGTAAGAGTGAACAGGGTCATCTACAGTCAACCCCCTCACAAGACCCCTGGTCTCAGCTTCCTCAGGTTGCCCCTTTAGTGGTGTCCACTGCCCTTGAGAACCTTCGCAAAGTCGCCCAAGCCAGGCAGTATCTGTTCCAACCCCCACCCGCACCTGCTACCTTGTCTCTGTTCTCAATCCCCATCCCCCTCCTCACTGCTGTGGGGACACAATGGCCTGCTCTCTACCCCAAATGAGCTACCTTTCCCCTGCCTCCAGGCCTTAGGCACGCCACTCCTTCTCCACTCCCTCCCACCCTGCTGTGGTCTTCCGCTCACTCCATCTCTTCTGGGAGGTATTCCTGACTGTCATTTCCCCTGAAATGAGCTCTCACACTTCACTTTCCTATCATGGCTCTTAACAATTTGTGATGATGAATTTATTTGTGCTGCTTGATTAACAATGGAAAGCCAACTTTTTGTATACATGAGTTTAGTAGGGCCAACTGCAGAACTTGAATAGGCAGAGTTCTATTTAACTGAGTTTCCATATTACACAACCATATTTAACATTATTATTTTGTTTTTATTGTCCTTTGGTTAGGAAGAAGGAAGGAAATCTATGTTCTATGAAGTTCTATGTTCTATGAAGAAACCCCAACTCAGTTCTATGAAGACAAGGATAATGTCTATTTTGCCGCTCTAGTTTGCCCCTGCCCAGCACCTCACACAGTGCTGGGGCACTCCGTTATTGTGGGATGAATGCACCCCTGTAGAGGCATTTTCCACATGGCGTTACCTTAAAACCTGCTGGTGTAGCATAGCAGACCTGGCCTCCCATGCCCCTGCCAGCCCCGGCATCCCTGGGGTCACACTGAGCCTTGCCTTCTCCTGCCAGGTCCCTATGAAGTCAGAGGTCAGCAGCAGCAGACGCAGCCCAGCCTTCCCTGCCCTCAGGCCACATCAGAACAAGATCTCTTATCAGGAGCATCCTGCAGTGGGCCTGAGTCCCAGCAGCAGGATGTCTTATCTAGGTATTCAGCATCTGGTGTCCGGCACACACAGTAGGCTCTTGGTAAACAATGTTTTACTTTGTGGAGTCATTTTTGACCAGTCATTTTGGTCAGTGTGTCTGTTTGCAGTGTTGCTCTGTAAGCATGAAAGGCAGTGGTTAGAAGCACGGCCGTGAATCCAGGGGATGGGTGTCACTCCCAGTTCCGAAACGTAATGCTGTTTAAGCTTGGGAAAGTTGCCTAACTTCTCTGGGCTTTAGTTTTCTCATCTATGAAATAAGAATAGTTGCAACGTACTTTGTGCCTCTTAGTGTTGTGTGAAGATTAAATTAGTTAACATATCCTAAGTCATGTATAAGTTCTTGTTCATCTTTTTGCTTTGGAATTTAATAGGGGAAGGGATTTTGTTTTTAAGAGAACACACAGTAAAAAAGAGGGGGAGAGAATATAAAGTTTCTTTGAAAACCCACTGAGGCTGCCTTGTTGTCTACTCTGCAGTTCACAGGAATGGAACTACAGTCCATAAATTCGGTGTGAAAATGGGTTGCTCTGTGACAACTCCACAGCATTTATGCCAGAGACCAGCTTAGAACAAGAGGAACAGTCTGTCTGCAAACAGGTTAAAGAGCTTCAGAAGCCCCACCTATCCCAGCACACACACGGAGAACATTCTCAGCTTCAGAGCAGCTCCCAAAAGATTCCTGTCAAAAAGTGCCAGTCCCAGTTCCTGGGGCCAAGCAAAAAGTACAGCAATGTACAGGGTGGCCATTGCTGAAGATCATCTTCAGTTGACTGTGAGGTCTTGTTTGTATCTGTTTTAAAAACTGCATATTTGCGATTGTTTGAAAAACGAAAAAGTCCATAAGATGGAGCATAAACAGAATGACTACACCCTGATAGCATCACCCCAAGTGCCAGGGCCCCACAGGGATTATTTTGCATCCACAGATGCTGAGGACAAGGTAGACCTCCGGCTTGTTCATCCATCCATTCATCTACTCCGTACGCAGTAAGTGAGCACCGACAGTGAGCCCAGAACTCCCCAGACAGAGAAAGCAACACACAACCAACACAGTCCCTGCCCTCAGGAAGCTTATACTGTAAGGTAGAGACAACAAGCAAGCTGACACTTAACCACACAGAGACACTGAGGTAGGGATACTGAGAGAGGACTTAATCCCAGGGACTCCAGAATGCTCCAAAGCCACACTGTCCAACAGAACTTCCCACGATGATGGAAATGTTCTATGTCTGTGCCATCCAATATAGCAGCCACAAACCACATGTGGCTCTCAAACACTAAAATGCAACTAATGTAACTGGGGAATGAAATATTTAGTTGTGTTTAATTTTAGTTAATTTAAATTTAAATGACCACTTGTGGCCAGTGGCTGCCATATGCAACAGTCCAGCTACAAAGCAAACAAACCAACAAGAGAGGGGAGGAGAGTCCTCAACTGAGTTTTTCCTAGTTGAGTCAGGCTAAGACTGATTGGCCTAAAGTGGGGGGAAAAAGTCAATCCTGAGAATAATTTCTATGTTTTAAAGTTAGACAGTAAATCATTTCATTGCTTGTGGGTCAACAGCCAGGATATCCCAAGAGTCTGTCACAGTCCACCTGAAGTCACGAAGGTGGCTTTTTCCTCTCTTCTTGCCAGAGACAGGAGTCCAGACTAGCAGTCCCCAGCACCAGCCTGTGGTCTATGTCAGTTCCCTCGGCACACAGACAAACCTCAAAGAGTCTGAGTCACCCTACTGGGACTGTCTGTTGTGGGCACAAGAGCAACCATGGTTGGTGGAAATTTTCAGTGTTGGGTAGGGGCAAGCTGTCTCCCCAACAAGCCAAACACTGAGCCATTTCCCTATAGTAGAAAAATGGTATTTTTATAAAAATCCTCACATAGATTTCCTTCCTTCTTCCTAACCAAAGGACAATAAAAACAAAATAATAATGTTAAATATGATTGTGTAATACGGAAACCAAACAAAAAGGGGGCTGGGATAATTGTGCATTTGCAGTTCTCTCCCACCCTCTCTCCTTGGGGAGTAGATGACTCCAAATGTTTTGTGTTTTCGTTTCACATTTGTAAAGTAGGACAGGCACTTAAAATACATACAAACAACTTATCCTTCCTATTGGAAAAGTAAGCTACTGGCTAGGGGCCGTCTTTGCCATGCAGGAGATCAGGGTAGATGAAACCAGTGTTAGAGCAACCATCTCTTCTGTCTGAAATGCACACACACTGATCCTTGCCCTTCTGTCTCCAGCAAAGTAGAATGCAAACCCTGCCTCAGCTCTTTCTCAGGGAGACCACCCCACTACCACAAGCTGTGTTAGGTTTGACTGACTGCCAAGTTTCCATGACAATGTAGGGAGCAACAGAGCCACTCTGGGATTCCATATGAGAAGATGTTCAATTCTTCATAATATAGAGCTGTTCTCACAGTCTTAACTTGTATCTACTATAATCACACTGGTTAACCAGTATGATATTAAACAGGCATTTTTCTTGTAAAATGTATAACTCTGTATTGTTTCCAGGTACAGAGGAAGGAGTAGCAGTCATTCTAAACAACCAAGTCAGTGGTCCACCCACTGGGTTTGGGAGAATAAAATCCACAATTGGAAGCAACAAGCAGCATTTCTCTTTATGATATCATACTCAAAAATTATAGGCCAAACTCACACTGATGTCAAGTTTTTCTTTAATAAATTCAAATGTAACACAGCTTCAAGTACTGGCTTATCAGCATTTTTGCTTCATTTACCCCAAACTTAGCAGCTTTGAACAATGATTTGTCATTTCTCATAATTCTGTGTATTGGCTGGGCTCAGCTGGGAGGTTCTTCTAATTCACATGGTACCAGCTGAGGCAACACATTTGAACTGCATTCATTTGGGAGTCTAGCTGGGGTTAGAGCATCCACTATGGCTTTACTCACTGATTCTTCAGCTGGGGTGTCTGGAAGGGCTAGGGCCTGGCTGGGCCTATGTCTCTAGCAGGCTTTCCTCTCTTATCCTCCAAGTCTTCACTTAGCCCTTTATCTCTTACCTGTGTGCTTGACTATTTCCCACCAACATTCCTTGCCCACCCCCAATTCAAGGTCAAATTCCACACTGCCACTGAGGTTCTCCTAAAAGGCAAATGTTTTCATGTTTTCAACACCACCATTAGCTTTCTTGGAGCTCCAGCTGTATTGTGTTCACACTTCCATCAAAACCCTCATTATACTGCATTATTATTCATCTATTTACATGGCTATAAAAGCCTGTGTCTTATTTCCCTTTATATACGTAGAGTTTAACACAGTGCCTGACCCAAAGTGGTTGTTCGGCACCCACTTGAAGGATGAATGAATGAATACCAGACCTTAACAAAAATACACCATAAATAGCTTCTTTTTCTACCGCTTACTGTGAAAAGAGATATTTTTTGTTGAACCACCACCAAAAGTTTAAGGCTCTGAAATATATAGAGTAACAAAAACTGTTTTTTACTTTCTTTACTTTTAAAAAACATCTATTAGATAATGAAAGCCCCATACTAAACACAGTATTCTTCCCATGAATTAAAGGAAAGGAGAAAACCCCTAAGTCATTGAAGAGAATGTATCAGTGGTGAGACAATACCCACATACCACGGTGGTTATCACCAAATGATCATGGAATTTATTCCCAGTGAGCCTGGCTTTAGCCTCCAGGAAGCCTTTCCCACCAAACCAGAGATAAGTCATCTCACCCCTAAGTCAGGCAGTAATCTGAGCTCCTGGGCTGCTGAGCCTGGAATGAGTATATGTCAAGGTAAAAACCTCTGACAATTTAGCAGCCAATGTGATCAGGACTCTGGCTTTTCCTGACAGCTACCATATGCATGCACTTGGGTAAGAACAGCCAGGTGATAAAATGGATGCATTTATAAGTCAAATTTTTGACACCCTGAATTCATTTTCCTATAGATTTGATGTGAATAATGATGAGTTTTCTCCACCTACAAATGCCCAGTCTGCAAATGCCTGAGTGGAAGGAAAGGGAAGGAGGACAGTGTTTATCTGCATGCCTGCTGGGCAGGTAACAGGCTCCACACCCATAACAGCCCCTGTTACTGCTCCCACCTGCCCCGGTACCATGCACATGACAGCCCCTGCCCTGGAACGTACTTCCACCTCACAAACCCAAATCAAGGCAAACACTGCTTCTTTGGGGCATCTGATGTCCAAAATAGGTTGAGACTCCTCTAGTGAGCCACCAGAATACTTGTGCACAACTGCAATTAAATAGCCCATCCTCCCCTACAGGGCTATACACTCCCTGTGGGCAGAAACCAAGATCTGGTGCCACATTGCTGGATCACCAGTGCCCCAAAGGGGCTGCGCCCAAAGTGAGTGTTCAGGAAATGTTCATGGCTTGAACGAATGAGGGGGAAATTGAGGTCTAGCAAGGTTAAGCCAGGACGTGGTAGAGCACTCCTGTAAGTTTGACTCTCACAGCCCAGATTCCTTCTACTACACCACAATGCCTCCCTCTGTGGAGGGGTTCATCAGGCCAGTTGCTGGCCAAGGGGTTTGCGGGGCCCTGCTGCCAATTCTGCAACAGAGGTTGGGGTCTCTAGCAGTGGCCCCTCAGGAGAGGAGAAGGACCCCTGAAGCAGAGAGAGATTTCCAAAGACAGAGAGTACTTCTCTGTCTTGTTGTATATCAAAATCCAGCTCAACTTTTTAGAGCTCAAATGCAAAAATGCATTTCTGAGAGGGAAACCTGCTATTGGGGCGTGGGGGTGGGGAGACCCACTCCTGGAGCCAATGCCTACAAGAAAAAGGGAGATGTTCAGCTGCAGCTCAGCCTCTCAACCCTCCAACAAGGGACTGTCCCCTCACTACCACCACCATTTTCTTCACCATCTGCAAAACCAAACTTTGGCCCTTTTGCTCTGGGCCCTATCTCTTTGGGAACAGAGAGCAGTTTCACATTAAAACGTCACTCACCCATCCACCATCAAATTCGTCACCCCCACCAAACATCCACATCCCTACATCTGCCAGCTGGCCCTCACCCTTCCCTGACCCCATGACCACGGCATTTACACAGGTGCGCAGGAGGGCCTCAGTCCGCTGGCCTCGGAGTGGGGCTGGGCGAAGATGGAGGAGGGAAGATAAGGGAGGTCAAAGAGAAGGAGAGGCCCGGCTGCAGCGGCTGTCTGCTCTTCCTCTGCACACCTCCATGGTGGGGCTTGACAGCAGCACGCCCGATTAAAGGGCTTTTCATGCTGCTGAGGGAAAGCAGACCCCCCTCCAGCTGTTGGGCAGCTGGAACCACTTCTGTTGTTTTAGCCAGGAGAGATCTGACCTTCGTCACCCCAGCGCCACCCCCTCCCCAAGGGAGGAATTTAGCAGTCACTTCACCCCACCCACCCAGCTTCCCTCCTCCACTGCGCCCTGCAGCCACAGGGATGGCTGGCCAAGACCCCAGGGATAAGGCTGCCTCACCCCAGGTGCCACTGTGGGGGAGGGTCAATGGGTCAGACAAAGCAGCTGAGACCCTGGGGCCAAAGAGACCCCAACAAGGATGCAAGGGGGATAGAGTTTACTCAGATGCTCCCAACTCACACCCCACCATAAGCACCCACAAACCCACCCTCCATGCCCATCTTTCAGAAAGGCACGTGTACATATAGCATGGGTTACGACCTAGGCCATCAAATTTCAAAAAAAAAAAAAAATGAAGCATTATTCTAAGTGAAAGGAACTAGACTTAAAAAGCTATATATAACACTCTGGAAAGGGACAAACTAAAGGGACAGAAGTCACATCAGTGGTTTCCAGGGCCTGGAAGCAGGGAAAGAAGCATGAGAGACATTTGGGGGTGACAGAAATATCCTCCATCTTGATTATGGTAGCAGTTATACGACTATATCAGTTTGTTAAAGAGCATAAAAGTGTACACCTAGAAAAGGTAAGCTGTGCTCCATATAAATTATAAATCAATAGATAAGCAAGAGAAAAATATAAAACTAAAAATAATAATTCCAAAGAACATTTGCATAGGCACTCAGTGAGTGGAGTGATCCTTGTTGGGGTCTCTTTGGCACTAAGGTCTCAGTGACTGGAGATTTCTCTGTCCACCCCCTTTAATACAAGGCATTGTACTAAGTGCACTGGGGGTTATGAAAATAAACAAGAACACAGGCCCTGCCCCGCAAAGCTAATCTAGTTGTGAAGACTGACACGTGGACAGCTAACTCTACAGGGACTGAGTGTTTGAAACGAGCACTGGGGAAGCAAAGCCTAAGTCACAGACAAAAGGATAGACTATTTGAAAATGGACACCAGAAAGTCCAAAGCGTGAGATGGCCACAGCTAACCCTTGAGAAGGAAGAGAGAGGAGAGGATGGAGGGAAAGAAGCAAAAAGACTATCTACTCAGCAAAGAATTGCTGAACACCAACCATGCCCCAGGGCTCTGCCCAATGCTGGGGACAAAGCAGATGCCCCGTGTTCTACAGGGGGAGAGTGAGAGGCTAATTCAGACTAGAAGGATCCAAGAGGATTTCCCAGGGAAGGGGCTATAGACTGGATCATAGAAGACTTCCACAAGTAGGGAGGGATGTAAGGACACCCTAAGCGACAGCAACAGGTGCACATAAACAGACCAGGAAACTCATCTCCAAGTACAGTTTAGAATAACTATTCATGGGCAAAATAAAGCTTTAGGCCCAGAATGAGGGTGAGATCATAGTGAGGCCTCATAACTTGTTTTTAGGTTTTAAAGAATTAAAGTCAGTGAAAAAGTAAAAGACAACATCAAACCTGAACTTTACAAATCTCTGGCACAGGTATGAAGGGCAACAGAGAGGACAATGAGGAGACTACCATCCCTGAAAAAGGCAGCAGGGAGGGTGGAAAAGAAGGGGCATATTCGGGCCAAGGAAGTGGCCTGGGTAATAAGCGTGGCCACACTGTGATGGCCACACTAGGGTGACAAGCTTTGCAAACCCAAACCCAGCAGCAGCCCCCGAGGGCCTCTGCCTCACCACAGGCAAGTGAAGATACACACAGCTCCGTCACAGTGAGTTTCTGAGCCCAACACTGGGCATCTATGCACACGCCGCCTTCTCCCTAGAAGTTCCTTATCCCAGGCAGAAAAGCAAATGTGCAGGGTTGGGTCCAAAGCTACCAGAGGAAATAAGATCGCCAAGAACCAAATACTGCAGCTTCTGTACAGAAGGGACTTGCTGCCCATGGGAGATCAGCATGCTGCATGCCCACCCTCCAGGACTTCCATGAGGCTAGGAAGGGCAAGGTGGGATGCCACAAGTATGCATCTTGGCGAGGAAGGAGGAGAAATGAGGACAGGTGTGGATAAAAATATCTCTTTGAATGAGTGGAGTCTTGTAGCTCAAATGCCCTTTAGGTTTTAGCCTTCCTTGGTCACCAACAGAGCATCAGACCTTTAGCTCAGAGGAGGAGGGCATTTATTTCTGTTTCTTGCTTGTACCCTGCCCCCCTGCCAGCCCCCTAGTCACTAGATACCAGCCAACAGGACTCAGGAAGCAAGGGCTGGGGTGGGGAAGGGGTCACATGCCCACTCCCCACCTCATCCCTCAAAATCTGCCATCAATATAAATAAAAACTCCCCTCACTCCAAATCAAATAAACAGAGGGCTCTCCAGGACCCAGGACTCCCGTTTTTTTTTTAATCTTCTCAACCCACTGGCACTGGCAAAAAAAATAAAGATTAAGCAGATAATATTACCGAGGAGCAACAAAGTCATCTCGGGGAGACTGTGGATCATGAGAGAGGGCACACTTAGGGGGCTGCAAAGGCAGGAGGGTGAAGAAGGCGTTTCTTGGTGCCTGTTGGATTCTAAGTGTCATGCCCTTTGCCTCAATGGCACAGGCATCTGATAGGAAGGGTTTGTTAAACTAGCACTTCTCTACCTGGCAAGAGCAATTTATTCAGCCAAGGCTAGTGGCTCCTTACAAGGTTACGATCCTGAACACTCCTGAAAGCTCCGTCTAGTGACCTGCTCCAAGTTTGCACAGAGCATTCAAAGAACAGAACCATTAGCATGTCCCTGAGCATCCTGGTCAGTGGCAATGGGGCCCAGGACTCCTACGCATACATGGTCCTGCTCCACCACGCTCTGTCTCACCTTCACCAGCGGCAGTTTGAACCCTGTGGCATGTGGTGTGTTTTACAATAGGAGACCAAGGGAGGAGTTGATCCCAATCCAGCCAAGGCCAGGCCAGGACTGAGCCCCTCTGGCTGGAAGGACGTGGTCCAAACAGAAAGAATTTTTTTCACAGGAGACTTGAGATTTGGAGCAAGGCTAAAAGGGGCAGTCAAGAGATTCAAGATCCCTTTGAGAGATTCCGGGCATTCACAGAGTTATTTCAGGGCCTGATGACAAAGTGACACAGAAATGAAGCAGGTCCTCCTCTCCACCTCCACATGAAGCCCAGTGCTGCCCTCTCACCTGAATCAACAGCTTTGGTAGCAGCTGCAGACAGTCCCAGGGGCCGAGACCTGGATGCTCTCGTTCTGGGCGCTGCCAGCAATGAGTGTCCTTTTATGACTATCTTGTGGAAACATCTAAGGCACCCTAAAGGAGGACTTGGGAGGGGGTTATTGTTGGAGCAGATGATGACCTTAGAGTCATTGTAATTGGGGAGTAAATGGAAATGTGGCACCATTTTGCAGTCACACACAGGAGAGGCCTGGTAAGATCAGCTGTAAAAACAGACCCTAATGGGAGCTCAGGGATTAGCAAGCTGTGGGATTCCAACAGACAGCCCAGAACTTGGGAAGATCTTGCAACGGGCAGTTGTGGATCCAGAGAACAATTTTCCATGAAGACTACTGGAACTGGTTGTTAGCTCCCAGGCGGGTTGACAAAATGCCGCAATAACTCACAATGTGGCTGAAATAAAGCTAATAAGACTTGGCCCAGAGTCAGAAGGAGAGTTTGAGGGGGTGGGAGTTGGACAGTCCCCCAAATAAAAGAGCTGATCAGCTGAATCTGTTCATGAGCCAGGCATGCGTGTGTCCATCAGATGGACGCAGACACGTGTGCTACATACATGCACACACATGCTCAGAAGAGCCCTGAAGAAGTGATCTTTTTTTTTGTTTTTTGTTTTTTTGGAGACAGAATCTCACTCTGTCACCCTGGGTAGAGTGCCATGGTGTCACAGCTCACAGCAACCTCCAACTCCTGGGTTCAAGCAATTCTCTTGCCTCACCCTCCTGAGTAGCTGGGACTACAGGTGCCTGCCCCAAGACCCAGCTACTTTTTCTATTTTTAGTAGAGATGGGGTCTTGCTATTGCTCAGGCTGGTCTCCAACTCCTGAGCACAGCCAATGGGCCTGCTTCAGCCTCCCAAAGTGCTAGGATTACAGGCATGAGCCACCACACCCAGCCTAAGAAGTAATCTTTTGAGGGGCACAATCATTCACTCTTATTCAAGAGTCCAGGGTCAATATTGAAGGAGAAAGCTGCCAGCTGAGTTACTTGCAAAACTAGTAGCATTGGGAGTCTCGTCTTCAGCGCCTCTGCGTCTGCTCCCTGCAGTCAGCGGCAGGCCCTTCATTATCGCAACATGTTCTCCAAAGGAGGTGAATAGAGACCACAGGAGCAAACCCTCAGGCCTCCCACAGAAGTCATGGACACCCCTAGTCCCTCCTTTAGCTGGCACAATGGGGCCCTCCAGGCATGCTTCCTGCCACACCCCAACACAGCCACAGCCCCACAGCCCCCATTGGACTGAGCTGCTGAACCTGGAAGCCAGGCTCCCCTCCCAGCCGGGTCTCCTTCCCATCCCATAGCAGGACTTCCTTCAGCCCTCACAAGACCACACTTGGGATTCTTGGTGGGGCTGCCGTTAGTTTCCTGACTTTAGGAAATAGTTGCGCATTCACATACTATGCTTTTTCCACTTACCATTCCCCTTATCAACACAGAGGGGCCCAAAACAGCCTCCCCATAGCCCACCCAAGATAAAAGACTTCCACACAAATCCTAACACAGCAGGATGAAGACACAGAGCACTACACTCACCCGGGCCCTGGGAGTTCTTTCATGGCTCCATAATCGCTAAATGGAGAAGCTGGTGTATTTTTAATGTCATGGAATTATCACGGAGGAAAATGTCATTTGACTGCCTGATTCATTTGGGCAAGATCCTACGACATACACATAGGCCCATCTTCTTATCCACCCGCATGGTGGAGAGATTTACGCTGACAAGGGAGATAGCAGAGGAAGAAATGCTTTATCCACAAGCACTTGAGGAAATCCACTCCCTTACAGCACTAAGCCCAGGGGATAAAACTGAGCAAGTGCAGACTAAAACAAACAGAAGAGGAAATCCCAGTCTTGCTATATCATCGAATTCTGTCGGGGCTGTGTGTGTTTAGAATGCATGCTTCCTTTTATTGCTGTTTCCACTGTCATCTTGAGATTCTGCGGTACTGGTGTCTGGCTTCAGATCACCAAACACACAAGTACACATACACACATAAAACAAAAAGAAGAAATCATCTGGCCCATGTGGAACTGTCGTGTGCCACACATAAAACCTGGTGCTGTTAGACCATCTTGATCTGAAAATCCCCAAAGCATCGCCAGGGAATGAGGATTGATTACTGCTGTCCAGGGCCCAGGCTCATGTCCTGCTTCACACAAGTGTGAGGCTGTTCTGAGCAAGAAAGAAATCCTGTTGACCCAAACTAGGCCAAGGAAAAGTAAATAAAACCATGTCAAATTCTACAGGCAGGAACAGGAGATCAGTGAAAAACCAGAGCAAACCCTCTCCTGAGGGAGACAAAGAATGGTTCTTCCATTCTCAAACCCTTTTTGTTCCTGGGCAGAGAGAACGTCTTTCTTTTAAGGAGAAAACCTGTATTGGACTTTTGAGGATCTTTTTCTATTAGTCCATACATTTATAACCTTGAAGTTCAGATTTCCCCCAAACAAGGGATTAAGCAAACTGACGAAGAGGACGTTTACCTTTGCACTGAGCAGATTCCATCTGTTAGGCAATCCTGTGACAATGAGATGGCAAGGGGCAGGCTGAATCAATCAGGAGAGCTCTGGGGGCACCACACCCGCACACTCCCAGGAAATGAGGACTTCACAGGCTTTCTGATGCAAGGTACAGTGCCCGAAAGACCGGTGCTAAAAACCTTTCACCCAGCCTTCACGGGGTGCTCAGGACCTTTTTACTGGCCAGGAAAATGCTCATGATATAAAATTAAATAAGACCAGAGCATCAAACATACATATAAATATGCGTGTATACATATTACAATGTATACATATGTGTATCTCCTTCCATCCCAGAGAGAGAGGAAGGTAAAAGAAAAGAAGTACATCAAAATGTTGAGAGGCCATCTCTAAATGGTAGGAATACAGATGGATTATACATGGGTTTGGTTTTTTTCTTTGCACTTTACTATCCAAGTTCCTTGCCATTTACTTGTTTTTAAGGAATGAGGGTGAGACGCACAGGAAACTCCTAACAGATTGACCCAGACCTGCCTCGTAAGCAAAGTTGTATCCAAAGTGCCAGCCCAAACTCTGGTGTCACCTCAGGAACGTTAAAGTCTGATGGCCGATGGTGCCTACAAGGCCAGGCCAGGAGAAGCTTGCCTAGACCCAGAGAGGGAGGCTCCTGCCTTATCCCCAGGAGTCTGGGGAGGTTTCCTGTTCTTCTGCACCCCCACAGCTCTCAGAGATGGCTCGGTGGCCCTTCCAGGCAGTGCAATTAGCTTTGCAGTGACCCTGGCAGCATCTACACAGGCAACAGCTGCCTCACCATTTAGTCTACCCCTTCAGCTCAGAGGCATGGCCTTCTCTACAGAGCAGCTCAATCTCCCAGCTAGGATGAACTCTAATCTCTAAAACCGCAGCACGGATGGATTTGGGTCTGCCTTCAACAGCCCCTCCAGACACACAGCCATCAGCCCAGAGGGTGATGACAGGTGGTGAACATGCCATCCACTGCAGGACCAGGGGAGGAATGAAAATCACATGGCCCAAAAATAAGCCCTGGGAGGACAGGCAGCTCCAGCTACAGGTGCAGGAGGGAAGCAGAGTGCCAACTGCTCTCTCATCGTTCCTGAAAGATGCCCTGAGAACGAAACTCCCCTGGCATTTACATCCTTGCAAAATAATTTAAACCCTGCAAAATAATTTCATATTCTAGCTCTACAACTTGCCACACTCATTCAATGTATTAACCCACATCTCTGAGAGCTGTGGGGGTGGTGCAGAAGAATAGGCAACTTCACCAGACTCCTGGAGATAAGACAGACAGGAAGGCACCCTTCCCTCCCTCTCCAGGTCTGGGCAGGCTTCTCCAGGCCTCCTCAATAGGCTAGGCACTGTGCTGGACCCTGGGTACACAGCGAGGGGCACAGTGCCATGGCTGCCCTCATGGCCTCAGGGCTGTACTGAGTCTCCACATTCCTTGCTGTTCATGTTTCACATCCAGATGATGTCCTCAGCCCTTGGTACCACTAAGCTGCTGAGTCAGGTCCCAGAGTAGTCTTCAGAGTTCAGAGTAGGGTTAAGCCAAAGCATGACCACCCACATGTACCAAACTCCTTGGAGAAAACTTCTTTGTCTGAGTCACAACACAGGTGCCTCCCACGAAAGGCTATTCCATTCCTGACCTTATCTGGAAGAACATAACTCTAATAAGAAAACTAGCTGGAAAAGGGACTCAGGAGGCCCCCAGGCCATCTCCAGAAGTTGCTCAAGCTAAGCAGAGAGTGTAGGCTGTGTCCAGATCCAGGGCTGCCTGCCTCCCAACCCACCCTCCAAGAGGGGAAGGCTAAGGATAACTTGGGCTGGACTGCTTGGTCTCATACAAGATAATATTCCTTCGAGGTAAAGCAGAAAAAGACAATTTTAAAAGTTTCTCTTTTTATTTTCATAAAGGACATCCTCCCAAGTCCTGATGCATTTTAAGGCATCTCTGATGAAAACACTTAAAGTAGAAGTTGCTTTGCTTTAAATAGATTCTTCATACCAGATCTAAATCTGTCAGGGTCCTGCTATCCACTAGAAAACTGCCTTAAAAATTATATTTTCATGCAGAAGTTCCAAGAACAAAGACTATATTTATGTTAAACCTAGACTACAAAGCACCTAACTGCACTGCTAAAATTTCAAAGCATTCTGAAAAAGAGTTGGAGAGGAAGAAATCAGAGTAGAAAAAATTTTTCAAGGGATTCCCATTTATTGCAGGCTTTCTGCGTACCAGTTATAGGGCTAGGCCTTATAAATAAATAATTTCAGTTGATCCTAACAACTCAAAAGATAATATTTTGCAACCCACTTTGCAGATGGAAAAACTGAAGCTCAGAGAAGTTAAACAATTGCTCAAGGCCACATAGGCAGATCCAGATCTATGACTCCCATTTTATCACAGTCAATCCAGGCGTCCTCCAACTATGGCCCGTGGGCCACGTGCAGCCCACCTAGGACATTTATCTGGCCTGCCAGGTGTTTTTGCTGCTGCTGCCTGTCCTGCTTAGCAGCCGACTCATCCCGGGGCCTGCAGTCCGGCCCTCCAACAGTCTGAGGGACAGTGAACTGGCCCCCTGTTTAAAAAGTTTGAGGACCCCCGATAGACCAAAGAGCCATGTAAAGAACCAAAAGAGCTGAACCCCTGACTCAGCCTCAGCCTACATAAAGGCTCAGCAATTTTAAAAATTCACCAATATGGTCATGTTTCTGCACAAGTGAGTAAAGAAAATGTAGATTTTTAATACCCTACCACCACATTCTCACCTCCTTCCAACCATCCCCTTAAAAAATATAAGACAGGAGGGACAGGGTAGGCAGGATTAAATGAAGACTCTGAGTCCTTCACAAGCAATACACCTGGACCACAGCAGCAATTTTCCTGAAACCAAACATTTCTCCTCTCTGGGCCCACTCTGCCCCATCCTTCCTACCCCACCTGGCTGGATGGAGGGTTGCTCTTTCTCTTTCCTGGGGAGCTTCTCTCTACCACAGCAAGATGAAAATAAGAGGGACAATGTTCATTCTATTTCTGATGTGGAAGAAAGGGGGTGTCCTTGTTTATGGGTCAGGGGGGAGAGGAAAAAGAATGCCAAACTAAATCAGTACTGCAACTGCCAATCAGCTGAGCCTTCAACAGGACATAGCAAAGAGGGTGGAGTTGCATGGGGAGGCCCTCTGTTCTGGACAGAAAACGCAGGGCGGGTGGTGGAATCAGGGACTCTCGGTGAGACAGACCTGGGATCCAGTCCCGGTCTGTGGACCTCAGTCAGGACCCTGGCCTCTATAAGCCTCAGTTTCCTCATCTGTTAAGGCAAGGAAACATAGCAGTTTTCATATAAAGGTTTTTCTGAGTATTAAAGAGTAGGTTGGCACAATCCTTGTTATTACTTTAATTATCAACTAAATCAGAGTTTTGCAAACTACATTCCAAAGTCGCAACATATTTTCACTAATGCTAGCAAAGATTCTGGGGATTGGTTTTCAAACAAAGTTTAACTTTGGATATTTTGTGAAGTAGCCAATTTTCTTTGTATTTTAAATCTGTGTGAATGCGTTTCTTTCCAATTTTATCTTACCGTGATATTCAAATCACCAGGGCAAAAGAAGTAGGAAATATTTTAAGTTCCAAAAAAGTTTTAAATTCATAAACAATACAAGTATGACTGACTATAGCAAAAAAAAAAATGCCTTTAATTTCTCTTGCAGAGATGGCAGTAACAACCATTTAAATGAGAGAACAATGTTGCTACAACTTCACAACTGTCATCCTGCATTTTCCAATAAGTTAATACTGCTACCCTAAATATCTCCATCTTATTTAGACCTTTCCAATAAAGGATCATTTTTGGATTCAAGTAAAAGTAACATAAAATCTTTAACTTCAAGATGTACTAATATTTTGCAACAAAACTTTACCCTTTTCTGTGATAGGGGTAAAACTCAGAGGACTGTATCAATTTAAAGTTTAAGTTTACATGCCATGTTTGTTGCCCTCCCCATTCTAATCATTAAAACCCCCAGTGGTCTGGCCTCCGACTAATGATTTGATGAAGTAAGAAGAACTCCATCTGTTCAAGAAGTTTGAAAACTGCTGCCTAGTCTAGTCTTGTACAGCTAACCTCAGAATAGCTCAGAACACCTCGTGGGGTGACGGTGACAGAGAACCAGTGCCACCATCCCTAAAAGGCTGTGGGCCCTGCCAGAGCAGCCTGTGCCCTGCACCCCAACCCCACTCAGCCACTGTACGTGGTCATCTCCCTGCCAGCCACTCTCAATCTTCCAGCTTGGGGCTCCCAAAGCACAAGGGTCGGTCCCAAGGCCCACAAAGCCGCCTTTGAATGAAAAGAGCAGAGGGCCGGCTGCGGTGTCAGAACAAAGACTGAATGTGCCTAATCCAGCCATTGAGAGCCAGGCGAGGAGGACTGCACCTGTAGGAACAATGCCACGTCTCAAGCCCACACGGCACCAAAAGGTCCCTCTGGCTCCCACTGCCCCCTCTCCTCCTACCTCCTTTGTGGCTGTCTTTGTTCCTCACTTCCACTGTGCCTTTCACTCGCTGCACCCCCAACCCCAAGGGAAACAGAGAGAGGCACGTGGGACTGAGAGCAGCCTTGCAGCAAAGTCTGGGGAAGGACCCAGGACAGCGGAGGAAGCTCAGCACCTGTGGCTTAGCTGGCATCCCAGCTTGGCACCCGTGCATTCTCTTGCAAAATACACCAAGTTCACTATCAAACCAATGTCCCTCCTCCTCATCTTCCTCCTCAAGTGGGCCTTGTGGTTGTGGCTTCACACACCTCCAGGCAAACCAAAGCAAACCTGGGTAAACCTGCATTTGAGAAACACCAGGATAGAGTTGGAGAAGCCTCTGAGCACTCAGGCACCATACAATCACTGCACACCTGGTCCTGGCTTGCTGAAAAGCTCAGGTTTCAGGTAACAGGATGGCAAAGCCACTCCCTGGTCCAGACCTTCCAGACCAGGCGAATGGCTCTGTGGCCTTGGCCCTGATAAGGGTGGTGCTCCTCACACACACTCTGCCTGGCTCTTGCTCCCCTTCTCTTCCCACTGCTGTGTAACGGGGGGAAAGCAGAGAAAGCTCCAAGCTGATAACAACGATCAGAAGTGGAAAGCATCAGATTATTTTCAGCCAAAAATCTGGCAATGCTAAAGTTGCAGCATGTCAACCACCGGTGACGACCACAGAGGGGTGGGGAGACCAGCAATGTCAAGTACTCAGTGCATCTGCCCCTCTGCCCCCGTAAACCCTCCAGAGCAGGGCTTGAGCATGCTGCCCAAGTATCTCTCACTTTCTTCACTGAGCAACAGAGTTCCTTGCAGAGAACAGGTGAACTACAGAGCTATGTCTCTTGAGTTGACAGAAGAGGTTTCATATGAGAAGAAACTAGTTTAAGAACTCTAGTAGCAAGAAAAAAAAAGTAGGTGATAGGCTGTTCTGACACCCCCCAAAGAATCGCAATAATTCTCCAGTAGCGGATTTCAACCAAAAGGAAATTTTTGGATGTTAGGAAAGGAATTAAGAATATGGATGGCAAGTAAGATAATAGGATTGATGAGAAAGCTGAAAACCAACAGGATGAAAGCAAAAAGAAAAATAGAGGACATGAATAAAAGTGCCCTAAAGAGATAGATAACATAAGGAAAGATAAAGCAGAACTTAGAGAAATAGAAGTCATTTCAGGGAGTCCTGGACACAAACCCTGACAAGCCCCGGTAGCATTGCTCAGGAGAATTTTCTCTTATTTGTTCACAAACGTTACGAGACCCAGTACTATAACTCCCCTCAGTCATCCTTTCTAAAAATCTGACAGCTCTCTAGAAATCTTTAAATCTAACCTAAATCCCTCATGATGCAAGTTAAGGTTATTTCCTGTTGGCCAATTTGACAGTTATTTCTTGAGTACCCACAGAGGCTTAGCCCCGGGCCAGCCATGAGCTCCCAAAGGATGTAATCTGGCTCTTTCCCCCACAAGCCAATGCTCTGGTTGGGGGAAAGAGACATTACACTGCCTGCCTTGGCACCCAGCTGTCCAGAGAACTGGGAACAGACAGGTCCAAGAGCCTGCACCAAAGGGCAGGACTTGGCCACCCCTTGAAGGACGAAGGCCACTTGCACTCATGGCTAAGGTGAGGAAGGGCACACTGGCAGGGGAAAGCGCCTGCAGCAAGATGACAGTGCCTGTGCAGGGTACAGGGGAGACGCCAGTGTGGCTGCGGCAGGATGCCCCTGTGAGGATAGGATGGCTCACTCCAGACAGCTGGGTGTCAGTCCTGGGGCCAGAAGGAGCCCGTAGGTGGGAAAGTCAGTGAAACCAATGTTTTCAGCTGCCTGCTCTGGCCACAGTGGGTAGAGCAGAATGAAGGGGAAAGAGAAAAAATGCAGAACGGACGTTAAGAGGCACTGCCACAAATTAGACATGAGGTGTTGACAGGGGCCTGGGCTACCCAGTGACGGTGAGGATGGAAAGAAAGAATATAGGAGATGGCTTAGAGGAAGATTCTGGAAACACTGTCACCATCTTCTGGTTCCAGCCTACTTCGGTAAATGCGATGGAATTAGGTCACCTCCTGCATTCCCCACTCCAGGCCAAGAGCGGCGTCAGGCCCTGGGGAAGCATCAGTGCCTGGGCTTTGGGCTTCAGAAGCTGCTCTCTGGCCGGCAGGCTATTCCCTTGAGAGAGATGTTCTGAGCCCCAGGCCCAAGGCCCAGCAGCTCCCACTCCTTGACCCTTTCTCTAGTGTTCCTCAAATCTCCTGTTCCCAAAATCCCAGCTCAGGGTGCAGCTGCTGTCGCCTACCCAGAAAAGGTGGCCAGAAGGAACTGGGTGTTGTTCCTCTGTGCCCAGGTAGCTGCCAAGGGGTAAAAGAGGCTTTCTTCAAATCCACAGTTTGGTTCAGGCAATTTAAAGGTAATATTGCACAAAAGAGGATCCGATATCCCCTCACCCTCATCCCAAGAGCACAACCACCTATCCCTAGAAACGTTTTTGGCGAGAGCCCACAGACCACTCCAAGGAGGCGCCCCAGCCGCTGACGTGTGGGGTCGACAGTGTGGCTGCTCAGCAACTGGCCAGGAGGTGCTGGTAGGAAGGGCCCTGTCAGGGACAACCACGGAACAACGGGGGGCAGGAGCAGAGGTCAGAACAGAATAGAGAATGACCCAGAAATAAGGCAGTGGAGGCCTGGGGGAGTTTGCAGCCCATCTCCAGGTGGGCCATGTCACCGCACCTCGGGGGAGGATCGCCTCGGTGTGCAGCTGAGTTCATCATCTCTGTACCTGTTGATCCTACTGGAACTCCAGAAGAGTCTGGCCCCAGCCTGGCCCAGACACCAAGAAGAAGCTTCCTTGTACAGCTTCTCTGCCCCTTTGCCAGCCTGATGCTCCTGGGGCTGCCTCCTCCCACATCAACACCAAAAAACAAGCCCCACAATCTGGCCAAGCTCCCAATTACCACTAGGAAGCAGTCCCACCTGCATTTAATCCAGACCCAACAGGCTCTTCATCAATTTGTACTTTTCTCCTAGATATCATATTCCGCCCTCCCTCTCTGGAGACTCAGATTTCCAAAGAAGCCTCCAAGATTCAATACTTTGGCTTCCCTGAGTCCCAAACTTAACTCTCATATGGCTTCCACATCTCACGAATACTCCATTGTCCTGAAAGCCCCTAGTTTCTCAAGCATCTCTTTGGCCAATATAGCAAGATATGTGAGAGTAAGGTCTTTAGAATCAGACAGACCAGGATTTCAAATCTCAGCTCCACCACTTACTTGCTGTGTGACCTTGGGCAAGTCACTTAACCTCTCTGAGCCTCAGGTTCTCATCTGTAAAATAAGAATAATGCTCATTCTGTGGATCAGTCATCAGGAATAATGAAATGCTACCTATAAATCGCTTAACACAGTGCCTGGCACACTGCAAACCCTTAGCAATTGGTAGCTGTGTTTACTAGACTATTCCACAGCCCTCAGATTGAATTGGATAGGGAGATAGAAGGAGCAGGGAATGGAAGAGAAAGACTCCAGAAAATGGGTTGGCGGTAGCTGGCTCCTCCCTCTTCCTTCTCTAACAAGTCACTATAGAGACTCCAGAGACCTGAGATGGCACAGATGCTGGCCAGTCACTACAAAGCCATGCAATGCCACCTCGAGAACGTCTCTTCCTCAGCAACTTGTGAGCTTGCCTGGGGGGGTCCTGGGTCCTGGAAGAAACCTTCCTGAAGTACCAGAATTGACTTCACTGTAGCGAGATCTCCAGATGGTCATTCCTCTTCCAGAAAGGCTTCTGACCCTGTCCAACATGCCCAGCACCTGCCATCTAACAGTCGGGGGGGTGAGAGGTTATATTTTCCTCACCCCTTGGGGAATTTAGGATTAGGGTGGAAAATAAGAACAAATATAAGCAGAGGAAGATGTGTGTACATGCTTTAGTTATTCAGGCTCTATACAGGTGGACGTGTTAATTGGGCAACATAGAGTTGGAAAAATTCCAGATTAATCTAGATTTTCTCCCTCATTGATATGGGAGGCAGGCTCTTGTTTCCCTTGCCCTCTGAAATAAAGGTCCTAGGAAGTAGAAAAAGGGTCCACCAAAGAGCACTCCAAAGTAGGGCACAGAGAAAGCCCAAGACACCCACCAGCCCACACCAAGGATCAGAAGGATCCAGAGCTGGAGCCTTGCTGGAGTTTGCAAATCCAGCTATAAAGCTGTCTGGGCTAGGCCGGACCCTCACCCCCAGCTGGCTCTGGCTCTGGCCTCAAACACGCTGAGCCTGGATAAACAAACAGGGGATTACGCTGACCCAGACTACGAGGAGACTGCATTTTTGCCTTCTGAAAAAGTTGCCATTTGCCAAGAAAAACCATCTCTGATTCAATCAAGGAAAATCTTGAAATAAATCTGAGCTACACGCAGGCACCGCACAGCTGAGGAAGGCTTCCTGCTTCCTGGAGGAGGAGGCCTGACTTGAGGCCAGCCCCACCTCCTGCTTCCCAGCCTGACAAGCCAGTGACCAGCACCAGCCATCAGGGTCCCAGCCTGGAGTGTTTGCAGATACACAGACCCTCCTCTGAGCCTGGCCTGGGGCAAGTCCCTTCTCCTCACTGGGCCTCAGGTCTGAAGCTTCCTGGATTTCATTCAAGGCATCCTTTCTCTTTGGCAGGACTCTCTGTGCATGAAGCCCAGCTTCCCTCTGCTCCCTCTCTCAGGTCCCACCGTCTTCTCTTCCCTGCACTGCCCCCCACGCCCCTCCACTCATCTCCCTGCTCATTCCCTCCAAAGTTCCTCTTAGCTTCACATTACAGGACAGAGAGAACTCTGCTCCATCACCTCTGACTGAGGTGGCTTGGAAGTCACAGCTGGATGCTCAGTCCTGCCAAGTACTTGGTGCAAACGCGAGCAGTCAAGGAGGACCAGACCCTTCCAGCCTCCCTTCGGAAAATAAGAGCAATGGCTGGAGAAGTGTCCTTACCCCCAAGCAGTCCTGCCCCTCTTCCGAGGCTTTCCAGCATGGGTAAGAGGCCTCCTCATGCTGCCATCCTGAGCACAACTCCCTATCCTACCAGCCCCCTCATGTCCTCAGGCAATTATAAAGTCAGGCCTTCGTGTCTGGCATTTGTGGGACCTGGCACAGACACACAGCTATTATTCAGAAGATGGTGACCTCCACAACCAAGTGCGGAGTCCAGACCTTTTGAAGCCACTTTGCATGTGTAATACTGAAACAGCTGCAAGTTACTCAGCACTTCACAAAGCGCAGTCCATACATGGGTCTGGCAAAGTAAGTGCATGGGTTCAATCCCTAGCTCTGACTTTTGGCCTTGGACATGTTGTTTAACTTCCCTGTGCCCCAGTTCCCACAACTATATGATGGCATGCTAAGGGAAGCCCTGCATAAGGAGGTGGTAAGCAAAGTGAAGTGCGAGTGAGGACAGGATTCAGACGTCATGATGCCTGCCGCAGACTGAGCACTCAGGGAATCCCAGCCATTGTCATCATCACCGTTCAGGTTCTCATAGCAGCCTATACACAATCCCGGATGAATTAACTGAGGTTCAGAGAGGTCAAGTGGCTTCCTCAAGGTCAGCCACTAAAGACGTCCTAGAGCATGCCCTTCAGTGAGTTCTCCTGACTCCAACACACTTCCACCATGCCACCACTCTGCTGCCCATGTACCACCCTGTCTAGGGACACAACAGTGGGCAAGGCGAGCCCAATCCCTGACTGTGCTCCAGCGAGGGGCAGAAAGTATGAGGAGAGGAACGTGGCTTCCGAGCAATGTGACAGGGCTGGTCAGAGGAGCTGGCCACCAGACAGACCAGGGGTCTGCTGCCTTTGAACAAAGGCCACTGGATCCTCTGCAGAGCCTCTGGGACCCATGGACGCTAGAAAGAAGGAGACTCAGCAAGAAGAGGGACTCAGACCTCTCCGGCATCTGCTGTCTGGCCCCATGAGCTATTTTTTCCGTCTTCCCTTCCCCAGACTCTGAAAGTTAACAGGACCAGCAGTCTGTCTTGCCCCCCAGCCTGACCCGAAGCTTGAAGCAGAGAGGATAGTTTGGTCCTCCCCAGCCCTGGCACAAAAAGAAATGCAAAGATCCAAGTGAACTGGCTGCAGGGGAGTGATTGGTCCTGCTGCGGAGCCTTCTCCTTGCACGACTTTTCCTCAGAACACAAGTCAGAAGTCTGAAGGGCTTCACTTCATTACTGTCCTCAGCATCTGCCATCAGGAAAATCCTGCCTCTTGTTCTGCAAACAAATTGTCATCCAGGAGAACATAGTTAATTTGCATTTGTTCCCTAGACATGCAACTCCCAGACTCTGTCAGAGTTTTGGCAATACCAAGGCAGGAGCTAATTCCGGTGATTGATTAAAAAGGCTTGTGATATTAACCAGCTCCTTACGCCTCAGCGCCAGAGGGTTCCTGAGAGGAGGTGAGCAAGTCCCCAGGGGTGTTGGGACGAGCCCAGACACCTCCAGCGAGTACCCAGCCTTTTCCAGATTTATCTGTCATTCCTGATGGTCTGAGGTATAAGTAGGAAACTGGGCTTCATTTCCTGCTCTGCTCATTTTGACAAAAAAGTTAGAAAAAAACAACCTCCAACCTACCATGAACTTTTTAAATGGAGCCTCCCTGACCTCAAATGGGCCCTTCCGGATTCCAGAACTTTTTAGATGGAGCCTCGCTGACCTTACATGGGCCCCTCCAGATTCCAGAGAACAGGCAGCCCTCACATATCTGAAGGCTCTTCCCAGTGTTCAGTTATTCAGCCAACAAACTAAGTATACTGAGCATACTAAGTGCTCAGCACTGTTCTCGGTGCTGTGGATACAGTGGTGGGTAAGATACATGAGTCCTTGCCTTCGTGGTCTTTCCATTTTGAGGGGTCAGGATGGACAGACTACCACACACATAAATGGACAAAATGATTTCAGACAGTAATTTGTGCTCTGAAGAAAATAAAACAGGGTGATGGCATAGCAAGTGACTGGATCTTGTGGTTGAGGAAAGACTCCAAGGGGGTGGACAGGGTGCCATTAAGCACACATTTCCATGTCAGGCTCAAGGCCTAGGGTGAAACATTGCTCCTTCCCTCAACAGCCCTCAGGCTAGCAGAGAAGGAAGGATGCACAGACATTGGAGAGTCGCATCCTCTCAGAACGTAACTGACCTTCCGCGCGGAGGTAGGGAGAGGACTGTGCAAGGGGCAGAGAGGGCAGGCAGAGGTCAGACTTAGGGCCAGACATAGGTATGATAAGGAGTTTGGATTTCATCCCCAAGAGCATGAAAGAGTACTGAACAGTCTCATCCAAGGGGAGGATGTGATCAGAAATGCGCTTATTAACAGATTCATCCCAGCTGCACGTGAAGAAGGGTCAGGAAAAAGGCAGGGAGTAGGACGCTGGTTCCCAGGAGTATGGAGGGGGTTGGGGAGATATTGGCCAAAGGACGCAAAATTCTAGTTGGGTAGGAGGAATCAGTTCAAGAGATCTAGTGTACAACATGGTGGTGACAGTTAATAACAATACACAGGTACTGTATTCTTGAAAATCACAGATTTTTAAGTGTTCTCACCACAAAAAAAAAAAATGATAAGTTTGTGTTAATGAGCGCACTTTGTCCATTCCATGATGAGTGTATACATATTTCAAAACAGCAAATGTTGTATAATATGTTGTAGACAATAAATTTACACAATTTTTACTTGTCCATTTAAAAAATAAATTTATTTTTAAAGAAATTTGAAAAGAAAAAAAAAAACAGAGATTATGGCTGTTGAGGTTATCCAGGATCAAGAAATGGAAGCAGTTTCAAGGAGGCTGGTGTAAGTGGAGAGAGATGGTAATGCAGATGGGATATATTTGGAAGGTAGACTCTACAGGATTTGCTGTTGGTCCAGATGTGGGTGGTTAAGGGGAAAAGGACCAAGTGTTATCTCTAGATTTGGGGCTCCCGCACATGGGTGAGTAGAAGTGCTATTTGCTGATAGCAAAGTCTATGGCTGGACTCAGTTTGCGTGGGAAGAGCAATCTGAGACATATTAACTCCCAGGTGCTTATTGGACTTCAGCAGTGGACACTGCTGGCACCCCACCAGATCCCCTTTTCTGGCTGGTACGTCTGTCCCCCAGTTGCTGCTGCAGATCTCACTACAGAATTGTCTTGATGCAAGCAGACACTCACCAGGAGACACCAGGGAGGCTCTACCATCACCCTGCCCACCACACCCGGTCCATCAGGCCAGGACCACAGTCTTGCTCGGCCTCTCTTCTGCCATATCATGCTTCCCCTCCACCCTTGCTCCTGAGAACGTACTCTCAACCTTGCTCCTCAGAGTGTACTCTCAAGAAATCCCATGCCCCAGAATCCCTGTCTAAGTTTCTTTCCGCAACTAGGAAACCCAACTAAGACAATAGCGCAGTGGAGATGGCAGATAGGCAGCTGGCCCTAGGAGCTGGAGATTCCACATGAGTCTCCAGAGCTGTTTCTAAAGCCATGGACTCAGTATAGCAGGTGAAAGAGGGTCCAGGACCAAGGCATGCACCATTCCCACACTGGGAGGGGACAGTGCAGGAGGGGACGGCAGCAAAGGGGACTGAGCAGGAAAACCCAGTGCCATAAAGGGGGCCCACGAACAGATCTGCCCCACCCCCACCCCCGGCTAACTCGTGTCCTCCCACCATCCCAACCCCCGTGTGCTGGGGTTTCAGAAGCAGTGGGAGGGAACTCACCTGTACGTGGAAATAGTCCTGCTGAATTTACTCAAACATTTATTGAGTCCTACTGTGAGCCGGCAGGGAGCAGGCCTGGAGGGTGCAGTAGGTGTAGCATATGGATCACCCAGAGATCTGCTAACTGGCAAGTTCTCATTCAGTATGTCTGGAGGGGGCCCAGGGCTGCCGCATTTCTGAGACGTGACCGTGTGATGCCAGTGACGCTGGTCAACGGCCCAGGCAAAGAGAACACACCACATCCCCCAGCAGCAGTCATGGGCAATAGCAGGCGGTGAACCTGAACCAGGACTTTCCCAGGAGAGCCAGCTCCTGCAGCAGAAAGGGCTTGGCTAAGCCTGGGCCACACTCCAACATTTCGAGCAGCAGCACGTCCTGTGCTGAGCATATAACGATGCACGAGGCCTTTAAGCCCCGAAGCACGATGGAAAGAGTCAAAAAAGCAGAAAACAACATCACCACTTTTTATTGAGCCTGCTGACCTCATGCCGGGCACTGCACTAAGAACATTAAGTGCATTTTTCAGTCCATCCTCACAACGGGAGGTATTTGCACTTATATTTTACGAATGAGAATGCTCCAGAGGTTACATTAGCAGCCCAGTATGACCCAGCCAAAATCCTAACTTCAAAGCCTGAGCCCGGTTTCATGACACTGGAGTTGCCTCTCTCAGGAGCAAATGGCATCTGCAGCCCAGTCTCTCTGAGCACTAGGCACTGCCCGATTGTCCACACATTGCTGGGTCAGGAGGGGACCGAGGCCGAATGGGCAGAAGCTGTGCCCAGGTGAGGCACCCAGTACCACAGCCAGCCAAATTCATCTGGAGCACTTCAGAAGGGGTCCTGGGATCCCCTTCCCAGTGCCCAGCTCTCTCCATCTGCACTCCTACCCCACAGTCTCTGGTTCCCCACCGCAAAGCCCCAGTTACTCCCAGCCTCCCCAGAGCCACTTGATAAAAGAAATGAAACCCATGAGCAGCACGGTTTGTTGTTCTCCAGCTGAGCGATGCACTGAGACCACCCAAGTTAGGGCCCAGCCCAGCCCCTGGGAATGTCTTTGTTGGAAACTGGAAGACTAATAAGATTCTCCTGGGGTTTCTGTCAGCCCTCTCCCTCCCCAGCACACAAAGCCCTGCACAGACAGGGATTTGTTCACCCTCTCCCAGACTAGTCCAGCTCACCTCTGAAGCTCCAGGGACCCGGCACGTGACATCCCAGAGGTGTTCTCAAAGGAACTGGTGTTTCCTCTTGCCTCACCAGGAATGGAGAAAAACCCAACATTAAGTTGTGTACCGAGTCAGCGGAAAGGAACACCAGTGAAGACTGGAGCCCTGTGTCCCAACAGCCCACCCTGGGGATGGTCCAGGCCTACTGTGTGACACACTGAGGGGCTGAGCAGGCCACCACACTTTCTTTCCACCAGCCTATAACATCTTGCCTATCACATAATGACCTGGGCAGAAGTCTGTGGCCGTAGAGTCCAGCTCGTCCCCTCACCAGCCCTGACTTCCTCAGGCTGCGAGTCACACAGGTGGCAAGGCTCAGGCCAGCCCTGTGTAGCAGGAGGTTGGTGTGAGAGGGGACTTGTGGCCCCAGTGCTCTGAAGAGCCCTCAAGACACCAAGGAGGAACAAAGGGAGCTGGAGCTCGGGCCCCACGCCCGAGGAGTTCAGTGTTTCTCAGGAGCCAGATGTTTTAGCACCCGAGAAAGCCAGGGAGCACAAAGCCGGGCTCCCAACTAACAGCCACTGTGAGCTGGATTCAAGAACGGATAGAATTTGACCTCCAGCCACCTGTCATTTCCCTGTGCTGTGCCCTCTTACTGAGCAAGTCGCCCCACACTTCCTCCAGGCCTCTTGTCCGGCAGGGAGTCCTCAGGTCAGCTCTCTCTGACATTCCAGACCAGGGCAAGCCTCTGGAGCAAAGCAGACCGCCTCCATCTCCCACCACAGGTGAAATTTTATTTCATTTGTATGATCACTTTACTGCCTCTCCCACCTGACTATACGCTCCAGGGTGGCGGCCACTGTCTGTTTCTACCGTCATTATTGTCTCCTCACCTGGTGCTGGGTCTGTCACAGAGTAGAAGTACGATCTCAGTGTGCTGAGAGAGGAATGGGCTTGGGAGACCAGAGTGATGGCATTTGGGGCAGAGAAAACCATTTGAGTGGCGCAGGAAGCTGTTGAGACGTTATGCACATGTGAATTATGACGGTCCTAGTTCTGGCAACAGCCCCTTAGCAATAAGAACATGATGGGGACATGCGGGGGGACACCAGGTACGAGCCCCACATCTCCTGGTCTGTATTGCCTAATTTGCACATCCATAACACCTGCAGCAGGTGGCTGGCAACCGGGAGATGGCACTGGCACTAATTGCATCTGGCATCAGTGCTTTGGAGTTCACTCATTCTCACAGGGCCAATCATAGCAAAGCCCCACTTCAGGATACAAGGGGTTCCTAGGCTTTCGGGGCCCACTGTCACTTGCCCCCACTGCAGAGGCATGCTGTCCTTCTGCCTACAGATGGAATCCCCATAAAGATTCACTCTAATGAGGTCCCTTAAACAGGACTCAATCCATAGCCGCAGCCTAGGCAGCCACCAGGGAGAGAGGGCACTCATCCTCACCTCCCTAGAGACTGATAGGTTATAGGGCCACCCCCTCCATTTTAAGAACAGTGTGTGTACACCTTTTATCCCTACTCCAGGGGAGATGGGGAGGGAGCGTGTGTGTTAATAGGATGATTTAGTCCAGATGGTGACATTAATTTTACATTGGATAATCCTTATCCAGCCTAATTATCCAAAGTTATGTGGAATAATCGTATAGTTGAAATACATTTTTTGAAAAGTAAACATCTGGTAGATTTCCAGGGATTGCATCAGAGCCAGGAAAGTGGGTGAAGCAGGGTTCCCTGCAGGTCGTGGGCCCTCCTAACCCCACTGCAGCCTTGACAATTTGTCAAGGGCAAGAGACTGGAGTCAGGCCGGTCAAAGCTTCACATTCACAAGCCAAGGCATTCCTCTGCATGTCCATAAAATGAAAACCATCACAGGCATGTTATGATATTACATGTGCCTGGCACCGTCTGGGTCTCAGTAAATATTAGTAGTGATAATTGCTGTGCTTAAAATAATAATTATGATTTTTTGAAGTACAGAGGGAAAAGGTTCCTGTGGCTGGAACACACGCTAGACGAGACACAGAGCTGGAGCGGTAGAGTCCTGACTGGGAGGAGGGGGCTGTGAGAGCTGCCCAGAGCCCTGGGCCCTAGTCTCCACCTCCATGGGGAGCATCTGGGCTCCCCAACACCTTCGCTGTCCCAGAAAAGGAGAGGGCTGCTCAGGCCAGCTCTCCCACAGCCCTACCCAGCTATAGGAGGCAGCAATAGGATTCCCAACAGGAAGCACCAGCCCCGAGGGAAAGAAGTCTTTCCCCTTCTAGAACTTCTCAACCCCTCCTCAAGTGTGTGTCTCCTCAGAGACAGCAGCAAGAAAAAAGCACACAGCTTCAACTCTAGAGATGCAGGAATCAGAAAAACCCTCCATCACCACTCCCTTGATTATGCACATTAGTGAAAAGGGGATGTTTCCTTGCCCCTGTATTATGTACTTGGGTTGTGTGACCTCCTGAGAATCCCCTGAAGCACCTTGAGATGCAGAGATGCAACCATTCAGAAGGATCAGAGGTTGTTTGTTCTCAGCTCAATATTCTATGGCCTCTGCCAGCCGGGCAGCTATGAGAAGCTCTACTCTTGGAATAATAACAATTATAATTATAGCAAATTTTTTTTATTGCCAGGCTATATTCTAGGTCTTTAACATATTAATACATTCAACCCTCAAAATAATTCTGTGCCATAGACACTTTTTACGGATTTCAAAGATGAAGAAACTGTGACACAGGAAAGTTCTGTGACTTAGCCACAGTCATCTGCTGGTAAGTGATGGGAGCCAGGAACAGACTCCAGCCAATCAGACCCTAGGGTTCATGGTCAAAATGGACAAGATGAGTAAGTTCTGGAGATCTCTTATAGAGCATGGAGACTACAGCTAATTATAATGTATTGTCTACTTCAACATTTCTAAGAGAATAGATCTTAAGTGTTCTCACCACAAAAAAATGGTAAGTATGTGAGATCATAGCTATGCTAATTAGCAGGATATAAGCATTTCACAATATATACATATAGCAAAGCACCACATTGTATACCATAAGTATGTGCACAGTTTTTTGTTGTTGTTTTTTTGTCAATTATACCTTAGCAAAGCCAAGGGTGAATGGTTGGGGACCACATTATTATAGGCAGGATGGGAGGTGAGGCAAGGTTTGTTTTTTAGGAAGATATTGAATGTTGCCTCCCCCTCCTGACTTCTGCTGTGTAAACTCAGCATCCAGCATTCATCAATGGAATGTCTACCGTGGGCCTGGAAACTGTCTTTGGAAGAGACACCAAAGATCACTGGCCTACTGCACACTGCTCAGCAGATGTTGCTCATATAAAAACCTGAAAAACAATGTTTGTCATTTTTAAAAAGAGACTTAAGAAGGAAGTAATAAGTCAGAACAGCTCAACTATTTTTAAAACCATTTTTAAATGAACAACTGATGTGGTATCGTCCAAATCATAATAGACTAAAGACAGCCAACACACTGTTCTGTGTTCCCAAGGCATTTACACAACACTCAGTAACAAAACTTCTCCCAGACCATCTCTCAGTGAGTTTATTTAAATATTTTCTAAATGTGTCTTTCATTGATTAAGAAGCTGTAGCTCTACATGTTTTGTTTCGTTTCATTCAGGCTGCACATGTCTGTTCATGTGAAATGCTAGAAGCAAGTAGAGTTCACCACAACAGCACAGGCACACTACAGCAAAAATCTGGGCGTACTTTTAGGTGCATGAACTCAGGGAATATTGTCAGGACAGTTGTTTAAGAACCCATGAATATTCAACTTTCAAAGCAAAATATCTTACTATCCTTTCTTCAAACGTCTGGATCAGTTGACCTGCAAAGTAGTCTGCTATCGCAGGGAAAGCCATTACTACTTGCAATATAAATCAGGACTTTCTCACAGTTTACAAAAAGTCAGCGAGAGCACTATAAAATTAGATAAATTCAAGCTGATCAAATATCACTGATATCTATCATCCAAAAAATTGAGGCTCCTTCTGAATTTGTTTGGAAAAAGTTATGCTGCTGTTTAAAAGTATGAAAACCACAGCCCCAGTATAATGAATCTTGAATAAGTGTGAAAAGTGAGGATCCACTCATTCAACACGCTTCCAGTAGGTTTCAAATTTCCAGTATTGTCTCAGCCACTGGGGTCCTTGCTCTTGTGAAGCTTTCATTCTAGTGGAAGGACACAGCTAATAAGCCAGCACAGGTGTGACCCAGCAGGTAGTGATTTGTGCTTTGAGTAAGGCAAGACTCAGAATATAAAGAGTACAAGTAGATTGGGGGTGGCAGTTCTTAGCCATAGATTGGTTAGGAAAAGTCTCTGAGAAGGTGACATTTGACCAAGGGTGAAGGAAGAAACAAGTGAGCCATGCAGTTTTCTAGGGAGAGAATATTCCATGTAGAGGATACATTACAGTGAAGGCAAAAGCCCCAAGGAGGAAACGTACTCAGAGCGCCCGGGGAACAGCAAGGAAGCCAGAGCACCAGGAGTAAAGGGGGAGGGCAGCTTCAGGAGGCGAAGGCAGGGAGGCAGCAGAGGGGCAAAGACACACCATAAAATGGGAAGCAGAGTGACTGATCCAACCTACGTTATAAAAAGCCCCCTCTGCTGCTGTGCTGATAACCAAGTTCAGACAAAGAGAGGAGCCCAGGGTGGCAGCTGTTGCAGTCACCCTGGTAAAAGACACCATAATGGCCCGTATCAGGCTATGGCAGCAGAGCTGGTGAGAAGTGGGCAGATTATGGATGTGTGTATGGAGCCACAACCCTGGGACATACTGATGTGTGGGATTTGGGATGTGAGAGAAGTGCAGGCATCAAGGATGATTCCAGAGGCTTTGTCACAGCTGTAAAGATGGAGCTGTCATTTACTAGCTTCAAGACTAGGGTGTGGAGGGCTGGTTGGAGTTTTCAGTTTCGCATACCTATTAGACATCGTGTAGAGAGGCCAGAGGAGGATGTGCTGGTAGGGCACGCACAGACTACAGACACAGACGTGAGACAGCTCTGCCTACAGCTGCTGGTACTTAGACCAAAAAGTGAGGTCGGCAAAGGAAGCAGCACAGGCAGAGAGAACCAAGTGAGAACTCCGCTGTTTAGAGAGGTGAGGGGTGGCAAGTAACAGGAAGGAACTCCAACATAGAGGCTGAAGCAAGGAGGAGGGACCAGGAGAGGAGTCTGACTGGGAGCCCCCAGGGAGGTGGGAGGAGAACTGAAAGTGATATCCCTAGAAACCAATGAAGGAGGCCGTGATCAGCTGTGTCTGGTGCTGGTAAGACAAGATCTGAACACTGACCATGGGAGCAACTGGCGTGGAGGTCACCGTGGACACTGACAAGTTGTCTCAGGAAAGTGGTGGAGACAAAATTCTGATAAGTATGAGTTCAAGGACAGGCAGAGACAAGGGACCAGGGGAGTATGCACAGACAACCCCTTTGGAGAGTTCTGCCACCAAGGGTGGCAACGAGAAGGTGAAATGGGAAAAAATACAGTAGTTTTGGCAGCCAGGAAGCGACCTAGTGGGAAGGCGGAACAGTGGTACAGAAGACGGGAGGCAGTGGCTATAGAAATGTCCTCAAGTAAGTACCAGATGAGATCGAGCACAAAAGTGAAGGAGTTTGTCTAAGTCAGGGCGACGGCAGTTCACCCACAGTGACAGGAGGATCTGGGACAGGTGTGGGCAGTTTCAAAGACACGGAAATAGCAGTCTGCAGAAACTCTCTTCCTTTGCCTGTATTTTCTCAGTAAAGGAGGAGGCAAGGCCATCAGCTGAGAGCAAGAAGGGAGGACCTAGTGTTGGAGGCTGGAGAAGAGAATATGTAAGTTGGTCTCCTAGAACAATAGAAGCATGAATGGACTAGGAAAGAGAAAAGAACTGTCATGTAGCACTTGGGAAAAGTGGGAACAAACTTCCAGAGAGAACAGTTTATTCTCATTCATGAGTATTACAGTTGGCAATAGGGTAAGACTTACAGGGGGACAGACACTTCTGGTCACTGGGAGCCTTCTCTGATGAAACCAGCTACTTCACTAGACCTACACAGCACTGCACTTTTTCTTTCTGTTTTTTTTTTTTTTTTCTCTTCCTTCTGGTATCTCCTGTTTCTGATCATGTGGCTGTTCAGGAGAATTTTTTAAGTATCTCTGAATAGAAGAGGCCAGTAACAATGAGTCTGACCTCTCTGAAGGTGTCTTTTCATTTTTGCAGGAGTCAGAAAACCCCAGAGGGTGGGGGAAAACCGCTCCCTGTTTTGTAAATGGGGATTTATTTACTTTTTAACAATACCACATCCGTTCTTTACATATTGTCCATTATGGCTTTTACATTATGATGGCAAAATTTAGTAACTGACAGAGACCCTATGGCCTACAAAGCCTGAAATATTTACTCTCTGGTCCTTTACAGAAAAAATTTACAGAGTTCTAATTTAAAGCAGTGCTTCTCAAAACTTTAGGATATAGCAGAATTACCCTCAGGACTTGTAAAAGACAGATCGCTAGGCCCCACCCCCAGACATCCTGATTCAAGTGGTCCATGCTAGAGCTCAAACCTATATTTCTGAAAAGTTCCTAGGTGACACTGGTGCTGCTGGTCCACAGACCACACTTTGAGAACCATTGGTTTAGGAAAGCCCTGCAGACATCAACATTGGCCCACTGTGCTCACATCATCAAGACCTTATTCATGACTCCATGGTGGACTTGAGCTTTTCTGTTCTAACTATAGGTTCAAATGTATAAACAGATGTAAGATATATACTCTAAAAAATAAAAAAGGTTGTCTAACCAGGCAAGAAATGAGCCAAGGAGATAAGGGAACATAAACTTCACATCATCCCTAGATCTCTAGAAAACCTAGCCAGGCTTTCTCTCAGGTCTGTTGTACAGAGTTAGCCTACTAGCAGCTATGGAAAGGGACACTTATTTTCCCTTGCTTCAGAAGAGCACCAGAAGTGCCACACTCAGAGCAAAATCAGATCAACAAATGTTTCTACCATTGTGCCAAAACTGAGTGTTTTGTTAACATTAATTCTACCCTATCAGCTACATCAGGGCCTTCTCCTGACATATACTCCAAGTAGAACTGCCAGATTTAGCAAACAAAAACACACAATAACTAATTAATCTGAATATCAGATAAGCAATGAATATATTATTTAGCAGAGACACACACACACATATATACAAAAACAATTTACTGTTTATCCAAAATTCAACTGTGTTGTATCCAGCAGCCCTAACTCTAAGGTTCCCCAAAGCATCAAGTCATATTTTGCTTGATTTGGTCTTCCTAGGAAAATGATAAGGAGTATGCAACTCACATGTATGAATACGTAAAACACTGGGTATGGGTGTGAGATCCCCCATGCTCCTGCCGTCCGGAAGGTACACATAGTCTGATAGAAAGCAAAGGCTGCAGAGATGGTTTTGCTGCCAGACAGGCCAACTCTCCAGGTGGCACTGCACAGTCAAGAGGCTTAGCAGTCACACAGGGTATCTGCCCTGCACTAGACAGCCTCAGTCTGTCGCCTGGGTTTTTCTGCTTCTTCCTTCACTGTCAAGCTAGCCCTGATCAGTGCCCACACGCCAGCTTTTGGTCACCATTCCAACTTTCTATAAGTTTGATGCTTCTAGTTTTCAAATGAAATTAAAGCAGTAGGCTTGTTCAAGCTATGTTTAAACTGAAAATAAACAGGCCTGGATACTTCCTAGTGAAATAAGGGCAAGCCCAAATACTTTTCCTGAACAGAAAGTAGTCACATACGGAAGGATGAAGACAAACTCCAGGCCAAGCAGGGTTATACAACCAGGAGGGTGAAGGAATGAAGGGCTCTTCCACCGTGATGAAAAAGTTAAAAGCACCTTTTCCTATTCCCTCTCTCCTGCCTGAGAAGCAAATGTTATGCTGAGAGCTCCAGCAACTATCTTGAGACCTTGAAAAAGCAGACCACAATCTGAAGATGATGGCACAGAGAGAGAGAAGGACTTGGGTCCCTGATCACCTTACCAGCTCTGAACAGTCTACAGCTGGGTTTCCTTTATGTAAATTATGTATAATTATGCCTTGACTAGGGCTGAGTGTCTGTTAACAGCAGCCAGACACCATTCTTAAATGCCACAGGTTCAGGGTACATCAAAACATAAAAGATACACCAAAGGAAGGTTACCAAAATCATGGTAATTTTCATATGTGTATATATATATATACTAGATGAGTGTTCTTTTTCCACATACAAAAATACAATTCAATATAATTATGCTATTCACTTCTTTCAGTCCTAAAAATGGTGACTGTAGATGTGACCTCATTTGGAAACATCCAAAACACTTAACATAGAAACGCAAATCAAAACCACAATGAGAAAACCACATGCTATTAGAATGCTAAAAATAAATATCAATAAACGAAAAATAATGATCCTACCAAGGGCTGGCAAGGATGCAGAGCAACTGGAACCCTCATATACTGGTGGTGGGAATACAAGATGGCATAGCCACTCTGGAGAATAGGTTGGCAATTTCTCAAAAAGACATACACTGACCAGGGGACCCAGGGAAGCCCACTCAAGATATTCACTCAAGAGAAATAAAAACATATTTTCATACGAAAACCTGTTCATAAATGTTTCTAACAGTTTTATGCATAATCAGAAACAACCCAAACATCCCTCCACTAGTGAATGGATAAACAAACCATAATGCATTCACACCATGGAATATTACTCAGCAATAAAAAGGGACAAGCTTTGATATATGTAACAGCAGGGAGGAATCCCAAATGCATCATGGAGCCAGACTCAAACGACCACATCATTCCACTTACACGACAGTCTTCTGGAAAAGGCAAAACTATAGAGAAGGAAACCCCATCACTAGCCATCGGGGGTTAAGGTAGGGTAGATTAATTAAAAGGAACAACACAAGAGTGTCCTGGTGGGAGGCAGGCCTGGAACTGTTCTGTATCTTGATAGCACTGGTCATACCACTCTGCATTTGTCAAAGTTCATGAACTGTTACCAAAAAAAAAAAAAAAACTATTGTATTTACTATATATGAATTTTTAAATAAAATTTTTAAAAGTTTAAATAAGTGGCCCTTCAGGAAAACGGGCCTGGGCCACATGGTTCTTCTGGGTTGTTGGGCTTGGGCCTAACCTTAGTATCTACCCCAATCTATTCCATCCCCAGCCTCTACCCTTCAAACTCAAATACAGTGGTAAACAGAGAAGATTCTCCTTCCAAAGCCTGGACACATTTTAACACCAGCCACTAACTGGCACTCCTGAAACACAGAACAATAGCTATATTGTATGCAGCTCCATACAGGCCACTGCATAAACATTAGCAACAAGCCCCATGGTGACTCCCTGCTACTGGCCCTCACAGCTGCCCAGCTCCCAGGACTTGAGGGTTTGCCCAGGGTAACGTGGTATCTGGATACAGTTCAATGTGTCCGTCTTAAATCTGTAGTTCATAACAGTCTCAGTCCTTGGAAACTCTCTGGAAATAATACAGACAACAGACCCAAGTCCCCCCCCACCACAAACCCCAGTTTCAGGCTTCCTCGTAGCTATCCTTGATGATGTCCTGGAGCACCATGTACCCCAAGTTTTGAATGCACAGGGTTAATCCCTGAGAGTCAAGCCATGGAAAATCCATCTGCTCAGGAGGGATTCTGACCAGGGGTGCCTTTGACTTGACACTTTCTCGGCATAAACGCAGTCTGTCTCTCTTGACCTTATGCAGCTGCTAAGCCTGGTTTATTAAAAATTGAGTACCCAGGGCTTATTGCAATAGGGGCATTCTTGTTAACCAAAAGAAAAAAATTTTGAACATAAATCATTTAAGACACCCTCCACATTAGCTGGCATTAAATAAACAGAGCCTGTCTTGTAGGCAGAAAGTGCCAGAGTGGCCTTGCCAACTTCAAGCCTCCTGCCTGGCCCTCATATACTCCACCCTAGATACTCAAAACATAATGAAAACATGCAAAGAAAGGTTTCTTCCCAATTGTTTGTTTCCACCCACCTGTGTGGGTAGCCTGGATCTTGCTGTAATGCACACCCAAGGCATCATGGTGCGACTAGACAGACTTGGATTCAAATCCAGTCTCTTCCCTGGGACTCCCCGAGCACTTAAATTCTCTGTACCTCAGTTTGCTCATTCATAAGTAGGAAAAATAATCAATCCCCTTCAAAGGACAGTCAACAGAAATATCAATACACGAGAAAGTGTATGCAAAATGCCTAACACAGGACTGATCCATAGGGTCCATAAAACGTGCTCCTCGCAGTAAATCTTTCTTTCCCCCTAGGCAACTTCCTCTATCTGGAGTTATTCTGCAGAAACCTAAGACATGAGCTAACACAAAAAGCATAGGTCCATGATCTGAGGCCAGGTGTAAACCACCAGCCCCAGGCTAGGGATCATGGTTCACAGGGGTAAACAATACTAAGCAAAGAAAAAGTGATCTGGTCCCCAATTACATTCTCTGAACTCATAACGAAAAGAATCCTGTCCTAGGAAGTGTTAGACTGAAAAACCTCTGCTTTGTCTCTCCCCATCCTCATTCACACCCAGTTGGGATTCTTCTGGGCCCAAGAATCAGTGAGAAACAACTTAAGCCAATGTCCTTGAGAATACAGACTTTTTAAAAGCATTTAAACTGTCCTTCCCTCCTAGGGTACCCTTGGAAAATGCCCTGACATTTTCTGGAAACTTTTTTACACAGCATAACTTAAAAATCTAAGATTATTTTCCATTGGAAAATAGCTCTTCACAAAAATAAGAGATTGAGCATTCATTAAAGATACAGACACAATTTTAAAACTTGTTTATGCATAAATCCTTGCCAGAAATCATGCTTCCCCCAATGCTACCCTCTGAAATAAAATCTGTCTCCCTCCTCAGCCAAACTTTCCACCACCTAGACACCACAGTGGGAACTCTGTGGGTCAGCACTGGATGTATCCGCCTGTAAAATCAAAGTGAAGTGCAGCAAAGGAAATGTATTTGCTTAGAGACATTTGCCACAAAAGGGAAAGAGCTCAGCCAATTCCTGCTGTCAGATACAGTGTATGACATGCTCAGGGTATAAGGCAATACTCCACACCCTGAAGTAAAACATGTAGCATGTAAGTAAATACGCACCGTGCTCCGGGGACACAGGAAACACACACACTTATGATGACATGCTTCTTGGTGCCGTCACCAAGAGAGAATTATTCAGCACTTGACACACTGCTGTGCCCTGGATACAGGGACTTAAGACAGGTCCTCATCTTCTGCGTTCTTTTGATGTAGTTGGAAACAAAAAGTCCCTGCCCTCAAAAGTCCACCCACAGCCTAGTGGGGCAAAGAGATAAATATACAGCAAACAAGCCAATCCATCACCATAGAAGGCACGCCTTGGCAGAGGTAAGTGTGGAGTCCTGGCGGGCAGAGGGGAGGGAGAGAGGGACACATCAAAGAAACAATCAGGAGAGCAGCATTCTCCCAAGTAAATTCTCAAACACACACACACAACAACACTAAAGATTAAAAGGAAAGAGAAACTAAACAGAAAAATAATTCTCATACATTGTTTTGAGCCCCGCCTGCCCCAAGTTCTAATTGTACCTGGGGAGGTTTCCGCCATAAACCAGAGTGGTCTCCTTGTCCAGGCTCCAACACTAACAGGAAGAGCTGTCAGAGGGCAGCAGGAGGCCAGCATGGCACCCGCAGAACCCCAGGCCCTGTCAGCATTAGAGAAGCATCCAAGACATACATATTTTTCAAAGAAACATGACAGAGGCCAGATGAAGAGAGCAAAGAGGATGCTGAGGCCCAGGCCCTCCTAGGCCCGGCTAGCAGACGCCCAGAGGTCTAGCTATGTTCTCTCCTCATCCTCCTCTAAACACAGTCTAACCTGTGGCCAGTCAGTCCACATTCCCTCTGCCTTCCAGACCAGCCGCCACCGAGAAGATGTAATGCAACTTTGTCCAAGGGCGAAAAACATCAGGAAAGGGAATAGCCACAGGCGTGCCTACCTGCATGTAAGCACCTGTGCAATACTATAGGTCCGCGTTCATATTTGAAATAAGTGGATGGGCAGATTCAGTGGTTGCTTTGGTTTTACTAATTGTATACACACAAGAAACGCATGTACATTTCAAGCAAGGAAAATGAAGATCCTACCACCCAGAGAAGGCTTCTGTGTTGTGTCATGTACTGTTATTTTCTATACGTATTGGTCATTTACAAACTGCGACTCTACAAATAATGTTTTATAACCAACCCTTTTTTTCACACTGAACCCACTATGAACTTATCCACGTCAAAAACACACCCTTTTATAGATTCTGTATCGTAGGTTTGTCTGTGCAATAATTTACTTACCTACTGCTATGATCTGAATGTTTATCCCCCTCCAAAACTTGTATGTTGAAATTCCCACCCCCACTGTGATGATATCTGGAGGTAGGGCCTTTGAGACGTGATTAGGTGATTGGGCAGAGCCCTCACCAATGGGATTAGTTCTCTTATCAAGGAGGCGTGAGAGAGACCCTTCACTCTTTCTGCCATGTGAGGTAAGAGTGAGAATATGGCCATCTATGAGGAAGTAGGCCCTTGCCAGGCACCAAATCTGCTCGCACCTTGATCTCGAACTTAAGATATCTCATAACTGTGAGGAAGAAATTTCTGTTGTTTATAGAATACCCTATGCTATTTTGTTATAGCAGCGCAAGAGAACTAAGACAGCTACTCCACTTAAGTTCATTCTTTTGGGGAGAAGGTGGTATAATTTTATTTGATGTGTCTGACAATCACTAGTTAATTCTCATCCATGTTGACTGCCCATTGATTTTTGAAAGTGGTAACAGATACATAGGTAACCAAAGTATAGAGCTTGTTTGGTGAATCTTCATTACATTTTCTGGACAACTGCACATGGATACAGTATGGGATATTCCTTATGCCTTTGGCCCAGACAGCTTTGTTGACCTTGGAATCAATGCACACATCTGGAGTCCCCATCTCTTTCATGCCAAGTTTCCAGATCTCTTTGAGAACCCCAGGGGCACACGTCCTGAAACCCACTCCATGGATGCACCTGTGAATGTTGATGGTGTACTCTCAAATCACCACCTCATTAATGGCAGAATGGCCCTTCTTCTCACCACCGTTCCTTGCAGGAACCATCCTGCCAGGCCCAAGTTGGAAAGAAAGAGTGCAAGGGATTGTCCACTTAAGTTCATTCTTGATTATTCTCTTTTGATTTTTGTCTTATCCATTCCATTTTTACTGAATGTAAACAAAGGAGAGGCACATTACCCTTAGAGCCAAAAGACAGCAGTTGCCTTAAATTCTGGGCCCTTCCCTTTGTTCTCTTTACCCTTGATTAATTACAAGATAAAATGGGATCTTACAATCTTTTTTGTGTGTAGGGAAAATGAGGAGCAATGGGTAGAAGACTCAAAAGGTAGAATTGCATTTAATAGAAAAACTGATCACTAAGTATTTAAGCAAGAAAACAGATAACCAACAGAATGGTAAGGCTGTTACAGAAAGAATTTCTTTATCAGAGTAGAGGCAAAAAAAATGATTGCCTATGATTCCTTGTAATGGATTTTATCTTTTCTAAATAGACAGTAAAGTTAACCAATTTCTGCTGTCAAAACAATAATGCAATTCCACAATGATAAGACATTAAATGGTATAGTAGTGCTTCCTGTGGTCATCCATCCCTGAATTCTAAGGCAGTGCCTGTTCCAGAAAGCCCCTGGTTAAAGCAGTTATGGCTCCCCGCCTCAGACACTATCTCCTCCACCAGCCATCGAATCTCCTCCCTTCTACACCAGAGGGTTTTCAAGACCATTTCCTCAGAAATATGGTTGTTTTCATCCAATTCCTACTATTTCCTGGAGGACATTCCTCCAATAATTGGATTTTCTTTCTGCATCTCTGGCCTCTTTCTCCTCTCAAATCTCTCCTTACCATCTTTTACAGAAAATAACTTTGCCTTGCATCTCTATCTAATTCTCCCTTATTCTGTCCCATGTTTATTTAAAAAGTGGCCTACAGCTGGCAGAGCAAGGCAGCGGCCAAGTAACAACTTCTTTGCAACCCAGAGAAGTGAGATTGAGGCGAGAAGACTCCAGGCATCTCTGGGTGTGGGCTCTGCCCATAAATATCCCTTTGGGAATGCAGAGAGAGAGCAAGAGACTTCTGGACCCCAGGAGGAGGACAAAAGCAGTGGAAAAGTGCCAAGTAGTTGTGAACGGGCTGCCACGGCTGTAACTACAACAGCAGTGAGACTACAGATAGGAAAAGCCTTCCCTGTGGGTTGTTTGCTGGTGTGGACTTGAGCACTTGGTTGAATTATCTTAGGAGAACTTGGGTGAGAGTGCAGATGACTTTAAGTGTTGTCCAGGGCATGGGACTGAGCCACCGGGCCAGAGGGTGCTAACATTATTGGGCTGTGGACCACTCTGCCCTCAGGGTCACAGAGGCTCAGGCTGGGAGACCTTGGGCGAGTGATCGAATGACTGTGAGCAGTGCCGAAGGCCAGGACTGAGACACTGGGGAAGAGCAGAACTTTTAGTGTTTGGCAGTGGGAGAGCTGCCTTGCAGCCTTGGTCCTCAGGGGCATAGAGTGAGGCTGGTTTGGGTCCACTGGATAAGCGGGCAAGTGGGCAGCCACTTCAGGAAAGATCTCAGAGACAAGTGCTTTCCTGGAAAAGCTTCTGCTTAGCCAAGGTTAACAGTTTAAAGTATCTTTTAAGCGTGCTGAGGAGAGATTCAGGATCTCAACCCTGTAGTGTTTGAGGGCAAAATAGTTAGCAGAGGCCTCCAATCTCCATCTCATAAAGCTGTATCAGCATTGTGATTAGCATCTCATACCCTAAAAGATCACCTGTTGCCCAGACCATATTCAGCAAGATATATACACTGCTACTGCTTTGTTTTGGGATTTGGTTTGTTTGTTGTTGTTGTTGTTGTTGTTGTTTCAACTTTTCTCCCATAGATTTTTCCTTCTTTTTTTTTTCTTTCTTCATTTTTCTAGTGTAAATATAATTTTCCATGGTTGCCTTCTTTAATAATAAGGACTTCATTTTTGCTAGTGTTTCTGACCCTGTTATTTGGTTTTTCCCTCAATTTTATCCTGTAAGGCTTTGTTTGTTTTGATTTGATTTTTAGTATTTTTGTCTTTCCTCTCTATTTGGTGGAGGTGAGGTACCATGTCTGCTAAGGCTGGCAAAAAGCTGCTGACCTTAAGGGAACCACCCAACCCCCCCTCCCAGAGGTTGGGGGTTTTTAAGGTGTGGATCAAAGTACCCTACTAGTATACTTTTATTACTCCTGTCTCCCTCTTTCTGTGCCTCTATTCTTTTTGTCAATATTCCCTTTTACTCACCCCCTCTCCTTTCTATTATTTCTTTTTTTTTTTAATTTTTTTCCCCTTCTTGCTCTTCAATCTTCTCATCCTTTTGGTCCTGCATCAAAACATCCCTTAGGCCAGAGGCATGGTAACTTAAAGAGCAAGAGGAAGTGAAAGGAAGATTAGGGCAAGGAAACAGATAAAAGAAAACACTTATGAGGGAGAATCAGCAGAAAAATCCTGGCAACATGAAAAACCAGTCCAGAGCAACCTCTACCAAGGGACCAT
>NW_003852510.1:514153-515432 GCF_000181295.1 Otolemur garnettii
GCTAATTAAGGACACAACTCCCTTCACCACAGCTTCAAAGAAAATGAAATACTTAGGAATATAGCTAACAAAAGAGATGAAGGATCACTATAAAGAAAATTATAAAACCCTAAGAAAATAAATAGCAGAGGATATTAACAAATGGAAGAACATATCATGCTCAAGGCTAGAAAGAATTAACATTGTTAAAATGTCTATACTTCCCAAAGCAATCTACTAATTCAGTGCCATCCCTATTAAAATACTAACATCGTACTTTTGAGACTTGGAAAAAATAATTCTTCATTTTTTATGGAACCAGAAAAAACCTCATATAGCTAAGGCTGTTCTTAGTAATAAAAACAAACCCAGGGGCATCAGCATACCAGATTTTAGGCTGTACTACAAAGCCACAGTGGTCAAAACAGCATGGTACTGGTACAAAAATAGAGACATAGACACTGGAAATCAAATTAAAAACCAGGAAATGAAACTAACACCTTATAGCCACCTAATCTTCGATAAACCAAACAAGAACATACCTTGGGGGAAAGACGCCCTATTTAATAAATGGTGCTGGGAGAACTGGATATCCACATGAAGAAGACTAACTGGACCTGCACCTTTTTACACTCACAAAAATTGATTCAAGATGGATAAAAGACCTAAATTTAATCATGAAAACATAAAAATCCTCAAAGAAAGCATAGGAAAAACACTTGACGATATCAGCCTGGGGAAAGACTTCATGAAGAAGACTGCCTTGGTGACTGCAACAACAAAAATAAACAAGTGGGACTTAATTAAACTGAAAAGCTTCTGTACAGCTAAGGAGACAACAACCAAAGCAAATAGACAAGCTACACAATGGGAAAGGATATTTGCATATTTTGAATCAGACAAAAGCTTGATAACTAGGATCTATAGAGAACTTAATACACATGAAAAAAGCCAACAATCCCATATGTCAATGGGTAAGAGAGATGAATAGAACCTTCTCCAAAGAAGATAGGAATGGCTAGCAAATATATGAAAAAATGCTCATTGTCCCTAATTATTAGAGAAATGCAAATCAAAACCACTCTGAGATATTATCTAACCCCAGGGAGAATGGTCCACATCACAAAATCTCACAACTGCAGATGCTGGCGTGGATGTGGAGAGAAGGGAACACTTTTACACTGCTGGTGGGACTGCAAACTGACACAACCTTTTTGGAAGGAAGTATGCAGAACCCTCAAAGAAGTCAAGCTAGACCTCCCATTTGATCCTGCAATCCCATTACTGGGCATCTACCCAG
>NW_003852510.1:516179-523970 GCF_000181295.1 Otolemur garnettii
GTCAGCTTCCATCTTCTCCTGACTCTTCCTTTTTGTCCTTGTTCTGGTTATCTCTTTGTACAATAAATTGTCCCAAAACTCAGCAACTTATCACTAATTTTGTAATGCTCACAAATTCTGTGGGTCAGGAATTCTGTGGGCTGTCCCTGCAGAGGACTCAAAGGTTGGGGACAAATTTGTAGCTGGGAGCCAGAACATCTGCACACAGCCTCTCTCTGTGGCCTGAGTTCTTCAAATCATGGCAACCTCTGATTCTTACACAGTGGCTCAGGGCTTCAATGGTGCATGTCCTAGGAGAGCCAGCAGAAGCTGTACCCTCTTTTATTGCCTAGGCTTGGAAGTCAAACAGCAGCACCTCCACTGAAGTCCACCAGAGTCACAAGCATTCCTAGATTGCAGGAGAGAGACATAGGGTCCCCTTCTCTCTCTAAGAGGAGTGTCATGGGCATGTGGGATACAGGATATTGCTGTAGCCACGGTTGGAAAATGCAATCTGCTACACTCACCTTCCACGATTTTTCTTCCTCTGCCCAACTTAATGGTAGCATTCTCCAGAGTTTGACCAGTGATTGGGATCACACATTCTCCCTGGTGAATTTTGTCCAGCGCCTCTGATGTCAACTCTCATGTACACATTGGTGGCTCTTCAGTCTACATCTAATCTATGAGAATATGAGCGGATATTTTCACACAATTTCTTCAGGTGCCTCAAATTCAACACATCCAAACCAGTCCTTCTTTCCCCTCATCAAGTCAGTTCTCTTCCTGGACTCCCCACTCATGTGACTCATGACACCATCTAGTTTCTGAAATCACCCAAATGAGGAAACAAGTAGGCTCCCTTGATTTTACCCTCTCACCCTCATCCTTCCACATCCAACTGGCCACCAACTGTTAAGCTATGATGATAGGTTTCATCCTTGTTTTCCCTAGTCTTACTGTCTTCTCATCCACCTTCACGCAGGTCCTCATCATCTCCAGATAAACTCATAACTGGTCTCCCAGACTCCGGTCTTGCATCCCTCCAAACTCCTCACTGCCTGTTCTTTCTAAAACATTACTCCTGTCACTCACCAGCATAAACCCTCTAGCAACGCCCATCCCCTGCAGCACCAAGGCCAAATCCCCTAGTGGGTAGATGTGTGTTGTCCCTCATGGTTGGCCATTAGCAACCTTTCCCACCTCCTTCCTTCTATTGGCTCAGTCACCAGCTTCACGGCACACTGAGCATCTCGCCATCTCCAGAACACACCACTCCTTCTCTTACTTCTACCCCTTTGCATATGTGGTTCCCTCTACCTGGAAATTCCTCTCCAGTCCCCACCTTAGAAAACCCTACCCCATGTCCAATGCCTACGTCCAGTCGGACCACTTTGACTTGGCTTTCGGAAGACTGCTCACCACTCTGTCCTATGTGCTGCCACAGCACCCCTGCCCAGTAGCACCCATGTTTTTAGGGCACACATTATTGCATGATGATGTAATTTGTTTATATTATTATCACTGTTCTGACACCATGATTCTCTGAGTGTGTCTTTGAAAGGAATACTATCAGAAAAGACATGCTAACACATACAATCTCAGAAAAAATCCTCTGCTTCACAGGCAACCCATTACAAACCTGATAGCAAACCAAAGACGTGATTCCTTCTAGTGCTGAAACGAAATGGCAGGGGTGGGGAGTGGGGTTCTGTGATATCCTGCCTCCTTCAAGAGCAACATTGACCAAGGCGGGTGGATTGCCTAAGCTCAAGAGTGTGAGACCAGCCTGAGCCAGAGGGAGACCCTATCTCTAAAAATAGCCGGGCACTATGGCAGGCACCTGTAGTCCTAGTTACTTGGGAGGCTGAAGCAAGAGAATCGCTTGAGCCCAACAGTTTGAGGTTACTATGAGCTGTGACGTCATGGTACTCTACCAAGGGTGACAGAGTGAGACTCTGTCTCAAAAAAAAAAAAAATCAAAACAAAACAAAACAAAACAAAAAAAAGAACAATGTTGAAGGGTCATGGCTAAATCTGGAACACCAAATTGCATGGGAGGTCTTGCCAGTCCCTTAACTCATGTACCAGTCACCACAATCCATGAAGGAAGAATTACTGCCTCCCATTTACCTCTAAGGAAACCAAATCTCAGACGGGAGAAGGCATGTGCACGAGGCCCACAGCAATCAGATAGCAGGGCCAGCCTTTGAGCCAGGCAGGCCTAACTCTCGAGCCTGTGTTATTTCACTGTCTCTGAGACCTTTCTTAGTCCCAAATACCAGGTGTTCACTTCTGCTGGGCATTTTCAAGACAGATCAGGAACCCTAGAAGTCAAATGTGTGAAAGCCTAAAAGAAGGAGCTATCAGAGAGTCTGGAGAATGCCAAGTGTTAAATCCCACAAGTGACCAGTAAAGACAGAGTCCTTGAAAAGTCTCTCCTTGTGGGGTGTGTGCTGGAGAAATCCACGCCTCAGAGACAGCAGCAGCGCTATCATTCAGAGCAGTTACACAAAGGCAGCAAGAAATGGATGCCCCCAACAAGGGAGTTCACACCTGCACATACTTGACGAGTAAAGATCCAGACTGAGGCAGCTGGTTTCCCGCAGAGTGGGAAGAAGTTTCACAAAGGTACATTTCTGGCAAGGCTCAGTGTACAAGTGTTACCATAGGTGTATCACTCAAAACTCTGTTACAAAAGGCAGAAAATAAAGTCAAGCTGACCTAAGCCAAAAAAGGCTCAGTGGCTCATTTGCTGATTTCAGCTGGGCCCAGCCAAACAGGCACGTTCAACTGGAAGGTCAATGAGGCTGGAAATCCAGGCTGGCCTCACTGGCATGTTGGGCAGTGGGTGCCAGCAGGTGGCTAGGGCACTTCTTCACCACATGGCTCTTCCTCCCGTAGGCGAAACTGGTTTTCTTACATGGTGGTCACATGGCAGAGGTCCAAGAGGGTGAGAGTGGAAGCTTGCAGGGCCCCTTTAGGCCTAGTCTCCAAAACTCACACTCCACTCCCAACACCTTCTGACAATTGAGTTTGCAAACTTGCCACCACGCACTTACATTGGCAGCACTGTACAAACAGCTCGGTAAGGTTGCACAGCCTTGTATATCAGAGTCTCACAGCTGTGTTCATATTGATGGGTGGCAGTGTCTTGCTGAGTGGTGTTCATTATTGTTGTTGTGCATTTTTGTGTGCCATAATGAGAATGTTGGAGCTTGAATTAGAGCAATGAATAAACATTAAATTTCTTATTAAGTTTGGCAAAAGTGGAAGTGAAATCAGGGACATGTTAGTCCAAGTTTGTGGGGATAATGCCATGAAGAAAATGGCAGTGTCCAGATAGATTAGACATTTTTCTGGGGAGAGAAAGCATCACTGATGAAGAGAGAACAGGGTGGCCAGTAACAAGTAGAACTAATGAAAACATTGCAAAAATTTGACTTGTCCATCAAAATCATCAGCAGACTATGAGAAGCATAACAGACCAGTAAACATTGATAGGGAAACAGTTAGGAAAATCTTAACTGAAAATCCTGGCATGAGAAAGGTGTGTGCAAAAATGGTCCCAAAGGAGCTCTCTGATGAACAAAAGGAGAGCTGAAGTTTACCAAGACCTTCTGGAGAGGCAAGATGATGTTTTGGGTTGTCTTATCACTGATAATGAAAACACGGGTGCACCAGTATGACCCTCAAACAAGTACCAACACGTACAGTTGAAATCAGCCAATTCTCCACAACCAAAAAAGCTCTGTCAGCCCAAATCAAGAGTCAAAACAAAATTGCTAATCTTTTTTGATGTCAGAGGACTTATTCATTATGAATTTGTACTAATTGGACAGTTAACCAAGTTTACTATTTGAAGTCCTAAAAAAGCTGCATGAAAAAGACAAAAACAACTTGAACTTTTCACTAAAAACTCATGGCTCTTGCATCATGATGCTGCGCCAGCTCACACAGCACTGTCTGTGAGGGAGTTTAAACAAATAACTGTATTGGAACACCCTTCCTACTTACCTGATCTGGCCCTTAATGGCTTTTTTCTTTACCCAAAGAAAAAGGAAATGTTAAAAGGAAGACACTTTGATGAGATTCAGGACATCAAGGGTAATATGATGACAATTCTGATTGCCATTCTAGAAATAGAATTCCTATTACTGAAAGGGGACACAAATAAACTGTGGTCTTACTTAATCCACCATGGGAAGTTATTGATTCCTTGCATATCAGTGTCTCACAGACACTGATTAGAATCTCACATAAATGGGAGATTCAAGGGAACTTTAAGTATAGCTGGATCCAGGTACTCACAATATATTATAATAAGAAATCTGTCTCTTGCCTTTCTCAGCTCATTTTGCTCTCTGTTAGCTTTATTCTATGGCAAGTTTTCCCTTCACAGTGGGGCCACCAACCACTTCAGGCCTGAAGCTTTAGAGTACACCAACCCCAAGGCATCTTTTGCCCAGTAGCTCCAACAAGGGAATTGAATCCATTGGCCCAGCTTGGGTCACATGACCATCCCTGAACCAGCAGAGAGTAGACACTAAACAAGCCCAGGTCATGCATTCACCCTACAAATGGGAGGTGGGATCGGTCCACTTCAGTTATGGGAAACAGGAGAGAGGAATATTCCCCAAAGGAAAAGGAGAGATTCTATCACCAGAAAATAGAGAATAGATGCTAGGCAGACCAAAACAACAGATGTTTCCTACAACAGACTTCTCAAGATGAAGATAGGGCAAAGAACCACAGAACCACACTGGATCTCTCTCTCTCAATGCTTCATGGAACTTTGCCAGTTGACAAGTCCCAGTTTCCCAGTGGGGTGGTGTGTGCACCAGTGAATGGCTTCTTGTGCACCTGGAAAACAAAAACATCAGACAAAGCCTCTCACAACATGCACTTGCACAGTTCTTCAGCCTGGTAAAAAGATGTCCTTTCTCAGACAGTTGTCAAACTTCTCCCTGAGATACTGTCTTTTACCTGTCTTTTACTCAGGTATTCAAAGCAAACACAACTTCCCCCAGCCTCCCACAGCCCCACTGTAGGCCAACTCATCAAGTGGGCCAACACTACCTGAGGCTGAGGGACTACAGTGAAGATCTGTGCACTGGTAAGTTGGTAACTCCCAGACCTGCTCAGATAGCTCCATCACCAAGAATACGTACAGCATAGGCTACGGAAATCAGGCCCTCCACAACAAGTGAATGAACGGATGAGGCAAAAACTGAATAAATGAGTGATAAAAGAAATCAAAATTGTCCTCCTAATTACAGCAGTGCCTCAGGTCCCAATCCTCAGGACCCGAGGCAAAGATCGTCTGAGGAGCCAACACATCTTAGCTATCCAACCAGCCCATCTCTTTGGAATCTCCTGGAATGTTACCGTTTATACAGTAGCACTTCTCCTCATCTTTCTGGACATCACCTGAGGATGGCAGAAGATGCTAAGAAAAGAAATATCTCATTCTAAATTTGATCACATGATATAGTAGTTGCATGACTCCCTTGAGACTTGGTCTTCCATGAAATTGGACATAATTCTTTTAGAGCTGCAGATGCCCAGCTAATATTCCCAATTTTATGTCAGTATAGGAAGAGTTCCAACCCAAAAAATCTCAAAGATGAATATAACATTTGAGACAAAAGGGACCAGAGATTTCTTTTTTACCATTTCAGATTAATATGAAGGTACAGATTATTAGGTTACAATGTTTACATTTGTTAGGTAAGGTCCCTATTGTAGTTGTATCCCACACCCAGGCAGGAGGTGTGCCACATACCATTACATTGTACCCGTTAGGTGGGAGAACACCAATCTCCCTCCCTCCTTCCCTCTTCCCTCTCTGTCCTCCCCCCAACTTGAATTAAATTCAGTTTTTCTCTTGTGTGGGCATGTATTCTGACTTCATATTAGTATTGAATACATTGGATGCTTGCTTTTTCATTCTTGTGGTACTTTACTAAAGAGAATGTAACTCTGTCTAGGTTAATACAAAAGATCTAAAGTCTCCATCTTTTATGGCTGAATAGTATTCCATGGTATATATGTACCACAGTTTATCAATCTATTCATGGGTTGATGGGCAGTTGGATTGATTCCATACCTTGGCAACTGTAAATTGAGCTGTGATAAACAATTTAGTGCAAAAGTCCTTACGATAAAATGATTAGTTTTCTTCTGGATAGATACCTAGTAATGGGACTGTGGGACCCAATGGAAGGTCTATTTTGAGTTCTTTGAGGATTCTCCATATTTCTTTCCAAAGAGGCTGTATCCCAGAGACCAGAGATTTCAAGAGGCTCTTTTCCTTCCAAAGGAGCTTGTCTTGGCATATGCAAGTAGCTACTGGCAAAAGCAAGTGGAATTTGGAGTTGTTCGTGTTATTTTAAGTCACAATCGCATAGGCTATAGGTTCCAGTTCTTAACTGATATATTTATTCCCTTCAACTATTTTAGGCTAAAGAAGCAGTCTTAAACTAGAGTGTCCATAGGAATCACTTAACATACTTTTTAGAAAAGTAGCATCTCAGGTGAGATGTACATGCTACACTTTAGAAAATACATTCTTTGAGAAATACATGTCTACAGAATGTAATAAGATTCTTAACTGCTGCATGTCAGCTCCTTGGAGAAGCAGTCAAGATTTTGCAGGCAATGTCCAGTTACAAGCCGGCATGACTAAAAGGTTCTGTGCTAGACCAGGCCTCTGTGGCCTGTGGTCATGAGCTTGCCCAGCTGTGGCGGGCAGAAGAGTGGGACACACACTACACTGTGACGCATAACCCACCTTGCGTTAGCACTGGGGAGAGCCTCATCAGGTTTTCCACCTAGGGGAGAGCCTTGGGTACTGGGGATAGACAGGAACATGTTTATTTTCTTGACACTTTCCATCGCATTATTGGGAGTAAACATCCTGCTGCCCAAAATAGGCATCTCAGGTCAGTGGACCTCTCTGAGCCTCAGCTTCCTCATCTGTAAATGGGATAACAATAATAATGCCTTCCTCATAAAACTGTCATAATAATAAAATGAGTTAGTACATGTGAAGGGCTTAGAAAGGCACCTGGCACGTAATGAAAGCCAGATCAGTGTTATGAGGCTCCATATTACTCTGTAAAGTCAGGAACTATCACCTCCCCTGTTTTGTTCTCTTCCTCCCCATGCCTTGGCACTGGCTGGCATATAGAAGTACCTCAACAAATATTTGTAGAATTTGCTGTTTTGAATGGTAAAAAATAATAATAATAACAGTGGCTCTGTCCCAGTTTCTTGCTAGGTACTTCAACATGCAAAAATAAAAGGATCATAGTCCCTGCCCTCAGCCACATCCTCTAAGGACAAGGCAGTCGGGTGGCTGCTCACCACACAGCTGGCTCTGGGAGGCACAGGTCCCCCAGGTCTCCCTCCACACTGACAACCTTGTCAGAGCACAGCCACCTGCGCAGGAGCTGGGAAGAAGTTTCCACAATCCACCACTGAAAACACTCTGTGTGTGTGTGTTTGGAGTGAAGAAAAGTAGGTGTGGTGAGCACACAAGAAGCTTGGAAGTCGACACTCCGTCCTAACAACACGAAAAAGCTGAACAAACTGAAAACCAACAACTCTCCTTTCACAGGGCAAACCACTGCCCCAAAATTAGAGAGAGAGGCAGATACAGGGAACCATGACTAAATGAGAGCAGAGACCCATCACTGGAACCAGCATGGGAGGAACCCCCAAACTGGTACCTAATCTTAACCATTTCAGCTAAAAAAGCCTAGACACTAACTGACAAGTCTGAAAGTTTAAGACTCGGGCGGGGGGGGG
>NW_003852510.1:524583-536127 GCF_000181295.1 Otolemur garnettii
CTGCCTTAACTCCAGCCCTCTCTAGCCATCCTGCCCTATCTAATACAGGGGACAACACTGAAAAGCAGTGTTGTGAAGTTCACAGTCCAGGGACACAGCCTCACCAAGACTGGGACCCAACAGCAGGACCCTCTCCCACACCTCACTGCCACATCACTAAAGCGATGTACTTATTTTTACCCAGTACATCATGTCAACTTTTCAAAAAATTAAAAGGCATGTTAAAAAGGAAAAAACATAGTTTTTTTTTTTTTTTTCTCTTCTGGCAGGGGTTGAGACATAGTCTCACTCTGTTGCCCTGGATAGAGTGCCCTGGCGTCATCATAGCTCACAGAAAGCTCAACCCCTTGGGCTCAAGCAATCCCCTTGCCTCAGCTTTCCAAGTGACTGGGACAACAGGCACCCACCATAACGCCTGGCTAGTTTTTCTATTTTTAGTAGAGACAGGGTCTCACTCTTACTCAGGCTGGTTTTGAACTCCTGAGCTTAAGCAATCCACCCATCTTGGCCCTCCACAGTGCTAGGATTACAGGCGTGAGCCACCACATCCAGCCTGATCAGAAATTCTTTAAAATTATGATTAACATGCTAAGGGCTCTAATGAAAAAAGTACACAACATGCAAAAATAGATGGTAATATAAGCAGAGAAATGGAAACTCAAAGAATCAAAATGAAATGCAAGAAATCAAAAACACAATTAATATTCTTTGGGAGGCTAAGGTAAGAAGGTCACCTGAGCCCAGGAGCTGCAGGCTGCAGTGATCATGAAGAGCTATGATCATGCCACTGCACTTCAGCCTGGGAGACAGAGAAAGACCTTGCCTCAGTCAATCAATCAATCAATAATTTTGGAGTCCACTGAATAAAACCAATCCTCTAACTTGTATATTCAAAAAAAAAAATACTATAACAGAATTATGAAGTCTGCCTTTGATGGACTCACTAGCAGACCAGATATGGCAGACAAATGAATCTTTGAGCTTGAAGATATAACATTAGAAATTCCAAAACTGAAAAGCAAAGAGAAAAAGGACTGGAGAAAAAAAGAAAAAGAACAGACTATCCAAGAACTGTGGGACAACCACATAAGGTATAGTATATGCATAATGAGAACACCAAAAAGAAGAAAAAAAGGAGAAGGGAAAGGAAGGGAGGGAAAGGGAAGGGAAGGGAAGAGGAAAGGAGAAAAGGGAAAAAAAAAGAAAAGACAAAAAAGAATTCTGAAGCAATAGGGATGGAAAATTTCCCTAAATTCATGTCAGACAACAGGCCATAGGTCCAGGAAGTTCAGAGAGCATCAAGCCGCATAAATGCCAAACAAATCACCACCAACAACAACAAAAACCACCTAGGCATATAATATTCCAACTGTAGAAAATCAAACATAAAAAAATCTTGAAAGAAGCCAGAAGGGAAAAAAAAAAATCTTTCCTACAGAGGAACACAGGTAAGAATTATATTCAAAATCTCCTCAGAAATCATACAAGAAAGAATAGAGTGCAGTGAAATATTTTCAGTGTTGACAGAGAAAAAAACCACCAACCTAGAATACTGTATCCTATAAAATTATCCTTCAAAATGCAAGAAAAACAGGCTTTCTCAGACAAACAACTGAGGAGATTCATTGCCAGTAGATCGGCCTTGTAAGAAGTATTAAAAGTTCTTCAGAGAGAAGAAAAATGACATATGCCCAAAACTCAGATCTGCATAAAGAAAGGAAGAGCATATCAAGGAAGGAATAAATGAAAGCAAAATAAGAACCTTTACTTTTCTTATTCTTAATTAATCTAACCAATAACAGTTTGTTCAAAATGATGATAGCAACAATGTATTCACTGATTATGCCTTGTGTATAAGGAAAATAAACGACAGAATGATGCAAGGGATAGGACAGAATACTTTGTTATTGGGTACTTTGCACTACCCATGAAGTGGTACATGTAGTGTTATTTGAAAGTAACAAGTGGAACTATTTGTAAATATATATTGCAAATTCTAGGGGCAAGCATTTTGAAAAGTAAAAACAAAAGAATATAATTGACATACTAAAAAAGAGGAGAAAAGGAATCATATAAAATGCTCAGTTAAAAAGCACAAAAGAAAGAAAGTGGAAAGCAAAAATAGGAACAAAGAAAATCAATAAATAGAAAATAACAACAAATATAGTCAATATAAATCCACCTATATCAATAATCTCTTTAAATATTAATGGTCTAAACAATGTGTTTTCTTAGGAAAAAAACAAGCGGGCATGGCTGGCATAAGCCACTTCACCTGGAAATATCTATCCCTCCAGAAAGTCATACTAACAGTAAGGAGTTTTCACTTCAGAAATGTGGTCCTACCTTACTGACTCCCCAGTCCCAGACAAGGGAAGGTTCACTCTGGATGAGAAGGGGTAGGGGGCTGGAAGAGCCAGCTCCTCCAGCTCCATGGAACATTCCTGGACCAAACCAGAGAACATATCAGATAGTGACCAGCCTGACCCTCAGCCCAGAACTTATGAGGAGGATGCAGCAATCAGCTGGATCTCCCACTTATCTCAAATGCCAAAACTGTTTCTCACAGGGTTAGAGATATAAGGAGAAGGTGATCAGGACTACTCTGGCTTCCTTCAGACACTAAACAGGAAAATAACATACCACGGCAGGAAAAGAGAAAACTTTGGGAAGGACAGAGCATATAGTTGTCAGAGGAGAAGAGACAGCATGTGGAGGAGGACTATGCCGAAGGGCATCCCTCCTCCACCAACTGCCACCCATGAGGATCCTCCCGACCTATATCATTTTGGGAAAGAGAAGGAATTTGATTTATTGCACAAAAAAACAGGGCTTCATTTTAAGCAAAATGGAATAGAACCACAGATTATAAATCTACCATGTGTTGATGGTTTTGTTTTTTGTTTTTCTTTGTAGCTTTAATTCTGGGGATGAAAACTAATCGTGGGTTCTCATATGACTCTCTCACATTTTGTCTTCACATTTGTTATTTTCATGAATAGTTAACATTTACTGCACATCCTGCCATTATTGCATTTAAGTTCCACCTTGACCTAATGAGACAAATAATAAATATCTCCCATGTACAGATGGATGAGAAAGCTGAAGCATGGAACTTATTTAATTTGCTCAAGAACACACAGGTAGAAAGCAACAGAGGTATGGCCTGATCCTAGGTCTCTCTGATCCCACACCACTCTACTGCTCTGTTCTCCGGGTAGGCACGACAGCAGGCAGCTCAGACTTCTTCTTGGCCACCCAGCAATGAGAGGGGGGTGGGGGTGCCTTTCATTCTCAGAATAGATGCAGCTTTGCAGGATGGGAGCCCAGTCTTTTTCTGAGTCTCCACTTCAATGGAGCAGGGGCAGAAGGGGAGGGAAAGTGTAATATTGTACCACTAGGAAAGGGTACGTGGGCCTCAAAACCAGAGAGAAGACTAGAGGGATAGAATCAGAGTATCCTGCCCCTCCCTTCAGCCCCTGACTTCAGGCTGAGACTATTCCCTGAGGTTTTCTGAAATCACTGCTGGAAAGGAGGGAGAAAGCGCCTACAGAAGGAAGGCCATGGACATATTCAGACTCTCCCCAACAAAAACAATGGGTTCCCACTTCTACCCACAAGGAGGATGTTGATTTTAAAAGGCCTCCCAGGAAACTGTCACAATGACCATCAAACATGCCCCCACGGCCATTCAGTTTGGTGACTTCTGCACCTAACTGCTATTAACAAGCATTAAGAGTCTCACAGCAAGATCTGCCTCAACTTCTCCCAACCAGGTCCCTGGCTACTAGTTCTGTCAGCCCTGCTTCACATCCTAACTAAAACCTTTAGGATTGCCCCAAAGCAGAAACTCACCCCTTTTTGTGAAACTAGAGCACTATGAAATGCATCCATACCCAGGTGCAGAGGATGGTGAAGACCCCACACACCCAGGGTTGTGGCCACGTGTTCCAACCCCTGGAAACTGGTGAACTGGCCAAAGGCATCGCAAGCACAGTTCTCTACACTATTTCCTCAAGCTGTTTCCTTCCTCTGGCTGGAACTGTGCTGCTTTCTAAGTGTTCCCGGGCATTTTTGAAAGGAATATTCGTGGGCAGAACAACAAAGGTACAGATCTGGGATCTGAAACTGGCTTGTCAATAGCTGGCTGAGTGCACTGGGGACAGTCCTTAACCTCATGCATAAAATGAGGGCGTGAGAGTAACTCCCCTGATTGTGGGCCTATACAACCACATTCCCCTCATTTGGGGATTTCTGGAGTTATGTTCATATGGCCTATTTATTCTACTCTGAAAGCTCCCAAACACTATCAACTGTTTGAACTCCTACTCTTGGGACATCAGTGCTGGGAGTAACCTCTCGTCTTCTAGTAGATGAGGCAACTAACCACATGGTGAGAGGACAGACTTCTTTCTGGGCTCTGACCAGCAGTGTCCAGCATGCTTCCCACCACACATCCCATCCCACTAGTCTCCAAATGCCACAGGCCCTGTGCTGGTCACTCCAGCAACCCCGACCCTCTTCTGCCTTGTCCAGTAGGAAGGAGGAAGCAGCAGGAAGGCCTCCTGTGGCCAGGAGGAAGGAGCAGTGTTAACCTGACCCCAGCCCCCTCTCTCCCACCCCTGCCACAGAGACTGGTCTCAGGAACTGGTGACCAAGTCACTCAGTGTGGCAGTCTCCTGGCCAAAGGGATTGGTTAAGAGAATGGGCACTTGGGTGGCACTTGTGGCTGAAAAGAGTAGGGCGCTGGCCCCATATGCTGGAGGTGGGGGGTTCAAACCCAGCCCCGGCCAAAAACTGCAAAAAAAAAAAAAAAAGAGAGAGAGAGAGAGTGGGCACTAGACCTAATGCAGATCAGTAAGCTAAGAGCCCAAGTTTTCTGAGTCTTCTAGGAATGAAGACTCTCCCTCTTCTGAGAGAGCTACTGGAAGCCAATTCTCTTTTCCCTCTTCTAGAACAGATGACGTTCGATAGCAAGCATGGAGCCACTATAGCCTTTTGCTGGACTCAGGATAAAACAGATGTGACAAAAGGCAGAAGGAACACACACAAAGCCCTGCATGTCTTGTGATACTACTGAGCCACTGAATTGAGCCTCTCCTAAAAGCCACTGTCCTCATTTGCCAGGGCTGCCATGACGAAATGCCCCACACTGGCTGGCTTAACACAGAGAAATGTATTTACTCACAGTTCTGGAGGAGGGAAGTCCCAGACCAAGTGCTGTCAGGGCTGGTTTCCTCCAGGGCTTTAATCACTTGGTGTGCAGACGGCCACCCTCCTGCTGCCTCTTCATAGGGCTCTCACACCCCTGGTGGCCCGCCATGTGTCCTAATCCCCTCTTCTTATGAGGACACCAGTCAGATGGATGAGGACCTGCCATAACAGCCTCATTTTAACTTAGTCACCTCTTTAAAAGACCTGCCTCAGGGCAGTGCCTGTGGCTCAAAGGAGTAGGGTGCTGGCCCCATATACTGGAGGTGGTGGGTTCAAACCCAGCCCTGGCCAAAAACTGAAAAAATAAATAAATAAATAAATAATAAATAAGACCTACCTCCACGTACAATCACATTCTGAGGTACTGTGGGGGAGAGGTTAAGACTTCCACACATACATTTTGGAGGGATGCAATTCAGCCCACAACCCCTATCTCATATCTGTACTTTCTCTTGCATGAGCCAACAAATCCCCATCATTATGTAAGCCAATTCAAAATCTGTTCCTTAAAATACAGGGTGGCCATAAAGTTCATGTTTAAATTGCACATGAACTATATGGCCACCCTGTATAAATTCTCAACATACCGAAGATCACACACAAGCTCACCTATCCAGCTGTACATCTATACACCTTAAAGACTCCCACGTGGCATGAAGGGTAAAACAGCTTCCTCACGTTCTTACCACTTCCACAAGAAACCAAGTGGTTCCCTTTCTAAGGCCAGCACCCACCAACTAAGAACTCAGGGCAGAGCTTGCCTCTCAAAGCTCTGCAATCACATGCAGCCTCCCATCAAGAGACCCCTGAGAAAGGAACATTGGCACCAAAGCCCTCTTCTGTACCCCCCCAAGGCATGCCAGAGACAAGGAAGATCACGGCAATGCCCCCCAGAATTAGAAGCCCTATATAGTGCAACCTGTTCCTTGTTTAAAAATCAGTGAATTAACAGGCCCAGCAATGGTCATCAATGGGTGCCAATATCACGGATGCTATGTACCTCTGAGGAAGTACACACCCACACCTATGAAATATGTATATCTGCCAAATATATATATATCAAACCTACATCTGATCAAGCCTATAGCTCTGTTATTTTATAAGAAATATAAAGAATAGAAGAGCATGTTACAAAACACAATGGAAATGCAAGCAGCAAAATCTAGTGTGAAAACCCACTAACTCAATAAACAAAGCACAAAGTAAAGGGGGGAAACCCACGGATTAAGAAAGCCTTAAGAGACAGACAGTTCAACCAATTGCAATATGTGGAACTTATATGGATCTTGACTAAAACAAGCAGAAAAAAAGCACATTTAGGAGATAATAGGGGAGAGCTGAATGTTGATTGTTTGATGGTATATTAAGGAATTATTGCTAATATTCTTCGGTTGTGATATGGCACCATGATTAGCTTTTGTTAATGAATGCTAGTCTTTTAGAAATTTGTATGAAAATATTTATAGACATTAAGACACAATGTCAGATTTGCTTCAAAATAATCTGAGCAGGGGCACTGGGGCAGGGTGGGGGCAATGACTGGGGAGAAGGCTGGAAAAAACAAGATCAGTCATGACTGGGCCATTGCTGAAAGTGGGTGAGGGTTCCATGGAAATCTGTTATACTAGTCTCTCTTTTTTTCTTTTTTTGGTGTATATTTAGTTTTCATAATAAAAAAATTAGTAAATGGAAAAGACCCACAGATGGAAAAGAGCCTAAATTCTGTGCCAAAGCCCTAGTGTCATTTCCAGCATTGCCTACTTATCAAATAACGCTTTTTACATAAATTTCCTCACTTATCTCACAGAGTACTTCCAGTTGACACATCTTTCCAAATATTACTGAGAACTTCTGAAACACAGGACTAGCCCTCTCTCCAAAGGGTCATGTGAAGAAGTTTAGTTCGCATAAAATGCCAAATGAACTAAAATGCCATATCATAGCCAATGTGAATAGACGAGCCGTATGTCATGTATTTGGGCTGCCAGTGCCACTTATTCACCCAATTTCTGTAACTCAGTAGGGGAAAGCTTTCTTCCACCTGACACCAGAAATAGGTACCATAATGACAGATGAACCATATAAAAATGTAAAATTTTATGGACTGCACCCATTGTCTTTTTATATAACATACTGAGAAAGGTATTTGTCATATATGACAGAAATATAGAGTAGTATCTTCAGTATTAAAAAAAGCTACCCAGCTCATACCTATAGCTCAGAAGCTAGGACGCCAGCCACACACATGGGGTTCGAGCCCAGCCTGGGCCTGCCAAACAACAATGACAACTACAACAACAAATAGCTAGGCATTCTGGTGGGAGCCTATAGTCCCAGCTACATGGGAGGCTGAGGCAAGAGAATCAATCACTTAAGCCCAAGAGTTTGAGGTTATTGTGAACTGTGATGCAACAGCACTCTACCCAGGGTGACATAGTGAGACTCTGTCTCAAAAAAAAAAAGCTACACCTTCATTTTGCAAATTAGCAAAAGCTTTGGGCAGATAATTTACAAAAGAAAGAGAACATGTCTCTGTAGGATTGCCAGATTATCACACAGAATGCCCCATTAAAACTCAATTTCAGATAAAACAACAAATAATTTTTTATTTGAGTCATACTTACACTAGAATGTTATTTGTTGTTTTCCCAAAATAAAAATAGAGTTTTATTTTCTAACTCTGGAAATCTTAAATGAATGGCCAAGAATGATGAGAAAATGATGAACGTCATTTCTAACCATGCAGAGAGGGCACGTACAATAGACGGACAGCAGAGAGGACAACACTGCTACATGGGCAGAGAGAAGGGCGCAGCTACACCTGGCCCTGAGCTCAGGGGAGGATGCACGGCCACAGGGTCTCAGGAGGGCAGGGGGGAGGTGGCCTGCAGATGCTGGTGGGGGCTGCAAATTGCAAAATGAATGGCATACTCAGCATCCCTTAGCAGAGAACCCTTCACAGAAGCATCACTTTAATTATTTGCTCCTAAAATCTATTTGTGATCTATCTAAATGCACTGTCATCTTTTATGAAAGGCCTTATTATGGTCTTACTTAATATATACAAAAAGGAATTTTTAAATCCACATCAGCACCACTCAATTTAAAAACATAAATCACTACTTACTCAATCCAAGCCTCCAATTCATTCCTCTCCCACCTTATAATCATTAATTTCAGCTTCACCCACTATTTATCATGGCCCTTAATTTTCTCATACATTTTTTAGATCTAAACAATATATAGTTTTTTCATGCTTTCAACCTTTATATAAGTAGTAGCATGATAGATGTAATCTTCTGAAATTTGTCTTTTTTAATCAATATTTTAATTACAAAATTGATGCATAATGAGGATAGCTTTAGTCCCTTTCAGTGCTACATAGTAATCTGTTACTCAGATGTAACCATATTTATTTTTCTATTCTTCTGTTGATGGGCATTTAGCTGGTTTCCAATGTTTTACTACTACCAAAAAAATACTGCATGAACACCCTTGAACATGTCTCTGCAGGATATTACCAGAACAGAATTACAAGGTCAAAGTGTGCAACTTCGATTGTAATTCTACAAAGTGATTGTACTAATTTATGTTCCCACCAGCAGCAATAAATATATTTTTTACAGTTACGTCCTGCTGAGGTTAATTGAAAACGCTCCTTTAGTAGATTGAGCTCAAAGCATGCTGAAAATGAGCAGGAGACCTGGTACTAATAGTTACTTGACCTAAAAGTTAGACCAACATGATCACAGAGCACTGGTGTAGGATGTGTACTGAATCCAAGGGTGACTCAGGGATCAGCTGGACTGAGACAGGTTTAAAGTGCATGTTTTAATCATGAATGTTTTAATCTTATTTTCCTCTAAGATTAAAAGATGTTCATTGTAAACAAAATTATTTTTATAATCACTAGAATGCATCTCACAGAAAGGGAACGTTCCCATGATAACCACCATTAACAAACAGCATGACATACATAATTACCCAATTTTTCTATTTATAAATCAACTTCTGGGGGGGTGGTTGTTTGTTTTGTTGCACAAAGTAGATATATTCTGGCTTGCATTTTCCTTCTTTTTATTGTCCAATATATCTTTACAAGAGAAGAAACCATCTACCTTTATTGGAAATTCTATTATTTAATAAACATTTACTAAGCACCTGCTCTCGGGCAAGACAGAGTCTATAAAGAAAATTAAGAAACTTCAACATTAAGAGGTTCTCATGCTAAAGGAAAAAAACTAACAGATACAGGTCAAATAATGGCCCTACTTATCAAGCACTTTCTATGAGCCAGGCACTGTACTAGATCCCTAATAAATGTGGTGAGAAGAATAATGCTCCTCCTCAAAGATGTCCACGTTTTAATTTTAATAATGCTATATTACACGGCAAGGAGGATTAAGGTTGCTAATCAGCTGCCCCTTAAAATAAGGAGATGAGTCTGGATTACCTAGGAGGGCCCAAAGTAATCACAATGCCCTTAAATGGGAGGCAGAGTGGTCAGAACCAGAGAGACAGCAGCATGAGAAAGAGTTGACCAGCCACTGCTGGCTTTGAAGGTGGAAGAGACTGTGAACCAAGGAATGCAGGCAGCTTCTGGAAACTAGAAAAAGCAAAATAGTGGATTCTCTTCTAGAGCTTCCATAAAGGAACTCAGCCCTGACAATGTTTTAGCCCATTAAGACCAGCATCAGACTTCCGATCTCCAGAAATGTAGGGAGTTTAAGCCATAAGTTTGTGGTGATTGGTCACAGCAGTAATAGGAAGGAATAAATGAACATCATCCATCCTTTCCACCACCCTGGAACAGAGATGCTATAACTTCCATTGGACACACTGGAAAACTGACGACCCAAGTAGTTAAACTCCTTAGTTTAAGAGCCCAGTGGCAGAGCCAGCCTTGAACTTGAGTCTGTCGACCTCCAAGCCTCTGCAGAGGCTCCCTCATCTGCTGGAATACAGGGCATATGAGGACACAGGCTGTCATAGGAGCAAGCAAAGAATTCTTTGCTTACAGAGGGCTGAAAGAATTCTGCCTGAAACCAGTCTGGGAGGAATGTGTGAAGGTATCATTTGAACCTTTTGAATGATGGGCAGGATTTTGACAGACAAATGAGAAGGGAGGGAGATAGCAGGAAATGCAAAAAGGCTCAGTGCAGTTGAAGTCAGGGGGGCACGGGGGCCTCCAAGAGGAGGTAAAGCTGGGCACACTGGTCAGAGGCCAGTGCTGTCCAGTATGGTAGCCACTAGCCACTTGTGGCTAGCAACATTTAAGTTTAAATTAGTTAAACCATCCTTTTCTTGGGATCGCAGTACTGTCCAACGAGCTTATAGCAGAGGCAGTACTGCTAACACCTGCACAGCACACCCCCATCAACTACAGGTTGGCTTTACTTTGGTGAAATTTTTAGAAAGTATAAAAATCTCTTTTCCACAAAAAAAAGAAAGAAAGAAAATTAGGTCCTCAGATGTACTAACCACATTTTGAGTGTTCACTAGCCAGGTGTGACTACTATTGGATGGTGCAGCCATGTAGTATTTCCACCCTTGTGGAAAGTTCTATCAGACAATGCTGCTGATGAAGGGAGCTCACTGGCATCATTGTGTTTGAACTGGTCAGTGGCCCTGGATACCTGAAGTAGTGATTCAGGTCCTTTAGTCTTAACACCCCCCACCTTACTCTCCCCAGGGGCTTAGAAGAATTGTTCAAGAACAGATATACAATAAACATTAAAAAAAGTTATTTTAAACTTCCAGCACTGTCTTAGAGATGCATATCTAGTCCTAAAAATAAACCATCCTAGGAAACAGGTCCAGTTTTTCTCTACAGTTCAGTTTTTCTCCCTGAGTTTACAAATATCCAACTTACATACAACTCACACTTAAGTATGGGGTGTATCTGCAGCACCCGTACCTCAGTGGGTAAGGCACCAGCCACATACACCGGGGCTGGCAGGTTCAAACCCAGACTGGCCAGCTAAAACAACAATGACAACTACAACAAAAAATAGCCAGGCATTGTGGCAGCCTGTAGTCCCAGCTACTTGGGAGATTGAGGCAAGAGAATCGCTTAAGCCCCATAGTTTGAGGTTGCTGTGAGCTGTGATGCCATGGCACTCTACCCAGTAGACTCTGTCTCAAAAAAAAAAAAATGAATGGGGGGGTATCACAGTAAGTCCCCAATGATATACATCGTACATGAACAGAGGCTATTACAGGTAGTAAGTAAATGTACCTGTTCCAACTTACATACAAATTCAACCCAAGAACAAACCTACAGAACTCATCTCATTCATAACCTGGTGACTGTCTATGCTGTCAATACTT
>NW_003852510.1:536256-550917 GCF_000181295.1 Otolemur garnettii
TCATGGAAGCTCACTCAGCCCTGGTCCTCCCTGATGATGGGAGAGGCTCTACTGAGACAAGTGCTGCCTTCTCTGCTGCCTTCTCTGCTTTGTCCAGGCTGCCCTACTCAGGCTCAAAAAGGAAGGCTGAAATCAACCGAGGTGATGTCAGTTAGTACATAGAGCCCCACACTCAATAAGCTTCGATATTTATCTAGCAACTGAGCACAGAAAGATGTCTGATGCAAAAGAAAACCCAACGAACTGCTACAGTGAGATATGGTGCTTTGGGATCTTTATGGGGACAGTTGGAAGTGTTCGTGGAGATCCAATTCTCCTATCCCCTCAGTGACTCAGGGCTGGGCAGAGCATGCACATACAATGCTAACCCTGTTTGGCAGGCCTCACAAGCAGCTCTGATCGATTTCTCATCAGCCACTCAACCTTTGTCCTCTCCCAAACGCAGAAGGAGGGGGCCCTCCACACTGGCATCCCCCACCACTAGCAGCAATGCCAGAACTTGGCTGCTGAAACAATAAATCTCTATGTGGTCCAGAGAGAAAGGGTGCCCTGTACCTGCTAAGCAGGGCCAGTGCACCCTAACCCCTGCAAAGGGGGTGAGGGGGAGAGGTTGGAATGAAGACAGGCATCAAACTAGAAACAGGCCGTCCCCTCCCCCAGTCACTATCTCCACTTTGCATTGGCAAATAAGGCCTCTGACCCACACTTCAACTAGTGAACATTTCTGCTGTGCAAAACTGGGGGCTCAGACACAAGATTGATCCCCCTGAGCAAGGGGGAGAGGAACCCACTGCAGCTCAGCTTTACAAATGAACCCTTAGGCCAGCTGAGGTGGGTAGTTACACCAGAGCCTATGTATGGTCCAGATCTAACTAGCCAGTAATTGAAACAAAAGCCACAATCACTTCCCAGTGGGATATTTTAGATAGAGCCATTTGCACATCTGGAAAGGGGAAGGAGGAAACAGAAGGGGGCAAGAAAAAAAGTCCTTTACTCTGGGAATTTTTTATTTGTTTGACCTCAAGGCAAAGACTTAAATTAATCATAATCTTTGGTTCATGACATATTCATCATTGGTTTATGCAGGGCCACTTGTTTTTTTATTAATTTTCATTCACCTTTATGCAAAAAGCAATAGAGAATTACAGCAGTCTGTCTAGGGAAATGTCCTAAGGACTGGTGGGAAAAATAAATTCAAAATCATCTTGAAGGGAAAACTTGAGGACCTATTCGGCAGTGTCATTTGGAAATAGTTTTCCCCTTGTTTGGTTACATAATTTTTGTAACTTAATCTAAGTGAAGGAATTAAGCTACATATAAGTTCTGGTGGTTAAAACAATCTTGCTAGTTCTGATATTCTGATTATCTGAGCATTGCACTACATCTTACAAGTTGAACTAATGGTTTTAGATACTATCTTTTGCCTTTTAAACAGTGTTCTTTTTAAAATGAATTTGTTTTGCCGTACATGTTTGTAAAATCTTTGGGTGGGGGAGAAAGAAGTTTCCCTAGACTTCTTTTAAATTTGTAGTGAAGGCAATTTTTAAAAATAAAGTTTTGAATATCTAAAAAGAAAAAAAACTATGAAACTATTAGAAGAAAATATAGGGGATAAGTTCTATGACATTGGTCTAGACAAAGTTTTTTGGGTAAAACCTCAAAACTACAGCTAACAAAAGCAAAAGTAGACAAATAGAATTACATCAAACTAAAGAGCTTCTGCACAGCAGAAGAAACAATCAACAGAGTGAAGAGACAACCTACAGAGTAAAAGAACATATTCACAAACTATACATCTGATAAGGGGCTAATATAAAAAAAAAAAAAATAGAGAACTCAACTCAATAACAACAACAAAAAAAGGCCCTATGATAAAATGGGCAAAAGACCTGAATAGGCATCTTTCAAAAGATGATATAGAAATGGCAAAAAGGTATATAAAAACATGCTCAACATCCCTAGTCATCAGGGAAATACAAATCAAAACTACCATGAGATATATCACCTATGAGGCTAGGCACAGTGGCTCATACCTGTAATCCTAGCACTCTGGAAGGCTGAGGTGGGTGGATTGCCTGAGCTCACAAGTTCGAGACCAGACTGAACAAGAGGGAAACACTGCCTCTAAAAAGAGCCCAGCATTATGGCAGGTACCTGTAGTCCTAACTACTTGGGAGGCTGAGGCCAGAGAATTGCTTGGGCCCAAGAGTTTGAGATTGCTGTGAGCTGTGATGCCATAGCACTATACCGAGGGCAAAAAGTGAGACTCTGTCTCAAAATAAAAAAGAGAGAGAGAGAGATCACCTAACTGCAGCTAAAATGGCTACTATCAAAAAGACAAAAAAATAACAAGTGCTGGCAAAGATGTGGAGAAAAGGGAACCCTTACATGCTGTTGGTGAAAATGTAAATTAGCACAGCCATTATGGAAAATAGTATGAAAGCTCCTCAAAAAATTAAAAATAGAACTATCATATGACCCAGCAATCTTACTACTAGATATTTATTCAAAGGAAATAAAATCAATATGCCAAAGAGATATCTGTACTCCCATGTTTACTGCAGAATTGTTTACAGTGGCCAAGATATGAAATCGACCTAAATGTCTGTCAGTGGAAAAACAAATAAAGAAAATGTGGTGTATATACAATGAAATACTATTCATTCATAGAAAAAGAATGAAATCCTGTCATTTGCAACAACATGGATGAACCTGGACAGCATTATGTTAAGTGAAATAAGCCAGGCACAGAAAGACAAGTACTACATGATTCCATGCCTGTGTAGACTCTAACAAAGTTGATCTCATAGAAGTAGAGAGCAGAATAGTGGGTGAGGAAGAAAGGGAGAAGGGAGGATGGGGAGAAGTTGGTTAAAGGTACATAATTACAGTTGAATAGGGATCTATCATACCACAGGTGACTATAGGTAAGGACAAGTGATTATATTCTTTAAAAAGGCAGAGATAGATCTTAAGTACTCTTATTACAAAAATGATAACTGACCAGGCATGGTGGCTCACACCTATAGTCCCACAAGGCAGGTGGATTGCCTGAGCTCTGAGGTTCGAGACCATCCTGAGCTGGAGTGAGCCAGAGTGAGACCTCGTCTCTACCCCAAAAAGCCAGGCGTTATAGAGGGTACCTGTAATCCCAGCTACTTTGGAGGCTACGGGCAAGAAAATCACTAAAGGAAGAAAAGAAAAAAAACTGAGAAAATTAAAAATAAAAAACTTCAAACTAAGATGAATGAAAGCCAGTTGAAAGCAAAATTAAAAAAAAAAGATAACTATATGAGGTAATACAACTGTTAATTCCCTACATTTAACCACTTCACAATGCATATGTTGTACATGATAAATACAAACATAATCTGTCAAATTTTAAAAATACAATAAAATTAAAAAGAAATAGGCTCGGCGCCTGTAACACAGTGGTTATGGCGCCAGCCTTATACACTGAGGCTGGTGGGTTCAAACCCAGCTTGGGCCAGCTAAACAACAATGACAACTGCAACCAAAAAATAGCTGAGCATTATGATGGGAGCCTGTAGTCCCAGCTACTTGGGAGGCTGAGGCAAGAGAACCACTTAAGCCTAAGAGTTAGAGGTTGCTATGAGCTGTGACGCCACAGCACTCTACTCAGGGCGACAGCTTGAGTCTCTGTCTCAAAAAATAATAATAATAAAAATAAAGTTCTGACTCAGACCTCTTAATTCCTGTTTTATTCTATTTCTCAGACTTCTTAAATCTACTTCCTGCCTCTAGTCATGCTAAAGAACCAAAAAAGTGGAACCCTTAAATGACTGTTAAATATGCCTTATCTGCAGATCATTTCAAACACCAATAAAATAAATCTCCATCAGGTGCCTACACAGTGCTGAGCTCTGGGGACACACTGATGACAAGATGGGTTCAATCCCTGCCTTCACTCAGCTCCCTGTCTCCAAAGTAGACAGAGATTAAACAAAGACAAGCAGTTGACATCAGCCTAGAAGAGCTCCTCCCCCATCCCATCCTCCCCTGTAACATTTTCAGTAAATTGTGCAGGATTAAAGAAGTGGCTGCCCCCACAGTAATTAAAAGAGTCCTGACCAGCGTCCCAGGTAGACAAGTAGCTGCTCAGAGCTGAGCAACCCCAAAATCAGGTGCTTCCTATATAATAGCCTCCAATCTGATACTTGATAGCTGCTGGTTTTCAGAGTCAAACAAATGTCAGGAAATTTTATGAAGGAAGGCAGGAAGCAAATAAAGGGGCAAGAACTGGGGTCTAGACCTCTGAGAAGCTCAATTAGTGAGCCAGATAAAGTTAAACCAAAAGGGTGTGCTTTTGGTTTCCTAGAAAGCCAGCTGGAAAAGATGCCAATCCTTAAGCCTCTGTCACTCAAAAGATTAACGGAAGAGACCGAGGAGTGCCCAAAGGGAATACTGCAACAAGCCAGATGTTTCTGCTCCTCCTGTGATGCTGCCACACTCAACCAGAGGCACTCTTTTGGGCCACCAAGAACCTGTCAACAAGAGCTGGAGTCTTTGGGGATATGCTGAAATTTAAACATCATCCTTTAGCAATACAGACACCAAAACATATTAAGAACACTCTCTACAGACTCACCTGATGCATCTGGGCCCTCTATTTTCTCACCAGCCCTCTCTTCCTTTAATAGGGATGGCATCTCTCATTGGATGAACAGTCCCTGCAGGGTGTGGTTATGGGGAAAGCACATAACCTGCATATAACCTGGGATTTGGTTCTCTGAGATGCATATGCACCAGAGCGATTGAAGCAAGTGGTTTCACCTGGCAGAGTCTCACTTCCTCAACTGCAGGATGGGGACATTTAAAAGACCTACCTTCCTGTTCTTGTTCAAACAAGAGATTTTGTAATGAGCCCAGCCCAAATGTTTGTAAGTGGTAGCTCCTACTGCTGCATATAAATGCAACCAGGTAATCACATGCTCACAACAGCAGCTTCCCCTTGGTACTTGCTAAGCACGTGTGTGTGTGTGTGTGTGTGTGTGTGTGTGTGTGTTTGAGAAAGTAAGAGAGAGAGAGAGAGGTGAGGAGAGAACAATCAAAGCAACTGGAATACACAGAGCCTGTTTACAGTTTGGGTTTATGAGCCATCACTTCAATTATTATTAATATCAAACTAACAAACTAGAGAAACTGGAGGGAACCTAACCAAAGTCCCCTGTTTTCCCCTGAGGTCCCTAGCTTCCCCTAAAAGTTCTTCCTCTGGTCTCAGGAGGCAGGGAAGGAGGGCCATATGGCTTGAGACACTAGACATGCCCAGCAGCAAATGAGCCCCCCACCATTTGTCTCGGGGCCTCTCTCCTTTCGACCCTCATGTGGGCGGGCATCCAGATTTCAGCCGGGGTGCTCTGGTCTGCATCTCTGTCTTGACTGTTCCTAATTATTGGAGGGAACGCATGGCTCGCCTGACCTCAGAGTTTAAGAGCTCTGAGTCCTAATATCAAACCAAGCAGCTTCATTTAAAAGCCATCCTCATCTGCATCCATAAAAGTCACTCCCGGAGCCCTTACGTGCCCCAGCTTTGGGAATGCCTGCTGTCGAAGATTTATGACACGCCCTGGATCTAATCTGCCACACTTTAACTGCTGCTGTTGCACATCTGGTCATAAAAGCAAGGGCCAGCCCAACACGGGGACAAACACTTTTCTTTCCTAAGTGGCTGCAAATCTGATCTCACAGTGATAGCAGGGCTCGGATGTAATCAGCCCAGCATCTGGGCTGTCCTTAGGGCTCCCCAAGCATCAGAAAGCTTTTCCTCCATACAGGGCAGCTATAAAGATGATTCTCCTATAGCAAAAGTGATGAATAAAGAACCTGTGATCTGAACAGGTGGTAACAGGGCTGGGCTGAAGGACATCCCGGAAAGGAGGCACAAGTTGATGGAGGAGCCAGCATGGTTTTCACAGAGTTCCTAGCTTAATTCACATGGTCTCTGAGGCAAAGAGCTACCCTGAAAGGCAACCACCCTGACATAACAGATGTTTGGCCTTAAGTTTGGTCAAACGAACAACTAGGAGGTTTAACAGTTTAACTTTTTTTAAGTCGGTGAAATACGTATTGGATTATTTGGGATGGGGGACGCAATAATTTAGACCACAAATGAACACAGTGCTGTCGGTTCCAGGAGATTTTACAATGCCCTGGACAGCCTGTCCTGTGTACAGAATTGGCACTTTTCATGCCTTTCAGAAACTCCAATCAGACCAAGGTTCAACAAGTAATTCAACCTCCCGGCATCGATCCCAGGGGAAGAGACCCCTGAACACTGTTCAGCTCTTCCCCACCACCTCACCACCGTCCCCCCTACCCTTGCCCCTCCTCCAGGCCCTGCCCGACACGAGGGGGCATTAAAATTATCTGCTGTGGGTTTACGAGCAGGGATTGCCTTTTAGAAACAACAACACAAGGACCTTGTGAGGCTCGCGGGTAACCTAAAACTCTCTAAGCAGAGCTGCGGCCCCCACCCCCACGCCTGCCAAGAACGCCAGCGCGCCGGAGCGGGCGCAGTGTTTGACCACAGCGAAGCCCTACTCTGGCGGACAGCGAGATTCTTTGAGACGCAGGAGGCACCTCCGAGGGTCTCAGAGCAAAACGCCCTGGGAGAAGAGAGCGGGAAAGAAAACCCACCAGTGACAGTTCGGGGAGGGGGTAGGTGCTGTGAAAAAAGGGGTGGCGCCATAGGGAGAAACAATTACTTCAGCAACTTCGCTTAGAAGCCCTCAGGCGACCGGGTAGTAGTAGGCAGAGGACAAGGTCTGACACTTCCCTTCCCCCTGCTCCTGCCCTCGGGGATGAGGGCAAAGCCACCTACTCTCCCTCCGCAGGTGGGCGCGCAGTTGGGGGCGCACTTACCCTGGGGCCGGTGGTGCGGTGGCCGCGAGCCGGGGACAGCTGCACCAACACCAGCAGCAAGTGAGGCGTGAGCAGGCGGGCGCAGCGCGCGGGCAGCATAGTGCCAGCCGGGCCAGGCAGCCGGCAGCGGGCAGGGGTCGCGGGCTCCGCGGGGCGCACACTGCGCCTGCCTGCCTGCCTTTCTTCTTCGCTCCGGGGCCGTGCTCCGGGGTCTCGCGGAAGCTGCGGTCAGAGGACACGGTCAAGAATCGCGGAGGAGGGGAGCTGGGGCGCGAGCGTGTGCTCTGCGCGCGGCGCTCGCTCGGCTCGGCAGGGCCGCGGCGGCAGCAGGTTGGATGCCGGAGCCCGGGCCATGGGAATTCCCGTTATAAACCCCCGGGAGGGGAGGGGCGGAGCCCGGCCGGCCTGACTGACGGCCCGAGAAGCCTGTAGCAGCCGACCCTCTAGCAGGTGAAAGCCAATGGGAGAGGGGCACGAGGGGCGGCTCGTGGTCAATCCCTCACTGTCTCCCACCAAGGAGATCTGAGCAGGGGTCTTCAGGGGAGACCAGTAACTTTCTCTTGATCCTCCCGTCCGCGGCAGCCTAAGAAAGCTCCAGGAGCCTTAAACCCACCAGAATGCTACCTGCCTAATAATAATGCCGTAAGCATGCACAGTCCTTAGCTTAAGGACGGAGTTTCCCCAACCGCCCTGTAAAGTAGGCAGGCAGAATTTTTCAAATGGGAATGCTATATATGGCACTGCGAAATCCCCCTCTCCACTGCTTCAACATCAAGAGCAGGTGGGCAGGTGACCAGCACAGGATGAGGCTGTGCTGGCATTGGGAGTGGGGGACAGGAGCATTCGCTTCTTCCAAAGAAGCTCCCCGAGGGTGACACCTTGAGTCCCACAGCACCTGCCCGGGAAATTCTCGAGGGGACATGGTGAAGCATGCAATTGGGCATCGCCCACTGGGGAGGGCCCATGTGTGTATAAGAATGCCCACCCATGACCCTGTGGTCCTGGTGATCTGGGATTGGAGCGCACAGGAGCAGGCATCCTGGCTCCCCACCCTAAACTGGAGGGCAAGGGACAGCTTCTCTGACCTAGCAGCCTGGGGAGGAACAGTCAGAGGGACCCTGGTCCCTTGGTCAGGGAGAAAGAGGAAAAGCATTAATGGGGAAAAGGTAGTCTGTGAGTGCCGAGATCCCAGGCAGGGGTCAAGAAAGAGAGAGATCTCTCGGAGAGGACAGCTCAGCAAAGAGTCCAGTCAGATGCTGGAGGGCACTGGCCAGGGTGTTCCGCCATCTTGGAAATGGTCACAGCTGCATCGAGCAGCTCCTGACACAGCAAAGTGCTCCACTGCGTTCAACCCAAGAAAGCCATGGTTATCTTCTTATGCGGAGCACATCCACCCTATTGCCCACTCCCGTTGGCATAAGCTACTGACTTCATGGGGAGGACTTCTTTTCTCCAACCAGACCGTAAATACCAGCACTTAACTCCTCCTCTCTCTCTGGACAGAGAGGTCTCCCCGGGCTTCTCCCCTGGATTATATGAACAAGCTTCCCACCTGATTCCTGCATTCAATTTTGTCTACTCCCCATAACGGCCCCCTCCAGCCCCCCACCCTCAGCAAGTCATCCTTCTAAATAGTAAAACTAAATACACCACTTCCTGCTTAAAAGACTTCCCCTATGCCCAGTGCCCTCAAACCAAAAAACCCCAGACTGGCTGCTGGAACAATAACAAAGTACTTGTGGTTCTCCAAACAAAAATGGAAAAGATCTCTAAAAGAATTGTCTATCTTTTCTCCTACTGGGAATTACTGCTGTGGTCAGACTCTGGAGCTAGACAGCAGGGGTTCAAATCCTGGGTCTGCCACCTAGTGGCATAACCTTGAACAAGTCATTTGACTTCTCCAGAGCTCAGTTCCTCTTTGTGTAAAATGTGGATGAAAATGGTATTCACTATGAGTTGTTGTCAAAGTTAAAGAAAATGGATTGTGTAGAGCCTTAGAATGATTATTACAAATATCACAAAGCTAGCATTTGAAGAGGGTACGACAAATGCCTCGTCTCATTGTATCCTCAGAGTGACCCTGTGAAATAAATAGGTTAGACATTGCTACTGATGGACACTCCAGATTGTGACTAGCCTGGCCTCGTTTGGCTAGTAAATGACAGAGCTGAGATTCAAGGCAAGGTTTTCAGCATCTAATTCCACTTCTGTCATGTAATGACTGCAATCTCCGAGGTTCCCTGTGTTAATGGGGCATTTCTTCAGTGGCCTACAAGGTAATTGAGACTTGTGAGCTCTGCTGAGCTTCAGGAGAAGAGCGTGTAAACAACCAGGAAACAGCCCTTATGATATGACATACTGAGAATTTGCCCAGCTGGACTTGTGATACTCGTCCAGTGTTGTTCCTCGTGCATCAATTTCCATGTGCCCTTGTAAGTACCAAGAGCTCAACCAGATAGAAACGTTACTGTCAGGCTCAGCAGCCTAACAGGTTTTTTTCTGACTCTCCCACCTGGCTACATGCACCCATCAAGCTGGTCAACTTCTTCCTGTTGCTGAAATTATTGAGAAATCTGTTGGAGTAAGTAAATACGCTTGAAATGGCCCTCCAGTATCTGGCAGCACAAAATACCCAGGGAAAAAGCATTGCAATAGTCCTTTCCATCCCAAGCACCAAATGCTGCTTTCCTGCCAGAAGGCTTATTTCCAAGTGGTCATTGGTCCAAAAGTCTACATTATTCTGAATTTCAATCATGTAGCTTAGTTTAAAATATGAGCAACTGCTTTCCAGTTACTTTGCTCAGTAAGTATTTGCTTTCCCTCTGGTTGGCACGTGAGGCCTCTTATAACCATGGCCGTCATTCAAGCGATGCATTTTCTTCTCCGAACTCCTCTCAAGCTGAGAAGGTTAGAAATTCCAGAGAACTACTAGTCCCAAACAGCATCTCTCTGCCAGGCTCAATATTCTGATCCAGGCGAAAAAGTGAAATTGACAAGTTCCTTCTGTCCCTGAAGAAGGCCAGGCTTATAGTCCAAAAATAAATCTAGCTAGGCTGGCATCTGGTTTATCCAGTTTCAGCCATACTCCTTGCCTTGTGGGACTTCTGTTTGCAAGGAGATATTTCAATAGAAGAAAAATGATACTTTATATCATATATATTGAGGTCTTAGGGCCTCAGATATTTAGCACTAGCTGAGAATGCCAATTTCAAATATATTTTTGTGTTTCTGTATAATCCAGAGGAATCTTGCCTTGTTTTGTATTTAGAATAGCACCTTTCTGTTCATTTTTACAAGAACCTCAATGCATGTCTTTCTGTGCCCACTACAATACTCATTATAAGGAGGGCTCTTTGGATGCACAGCTAGCACTCTGAGAGGTTCTAATTTAAGACACAGACTAGCCTGATAGCTAGAAACCATATCTAAGAGTACAGCCTGCAGTGTGTTTTGGGAACTCGAGAGAGTGAGGATCCACTGTAGACCTAATGGGCAGGAAGATCTCATGAAGGAGGAACGTCCTGAATGGGATTCTGCAGCAAAGTATACCCTTACTTATATCTGCTTCACCTGTTACAATAACAGAGTGAGGTGAGCTATGTCAAAGGTTCAAGACTTTTGTCAAATACACTACAGAGCTCAGAAGCTTGTGACAGCAAGAGTCTTGGGTTCTGTTACTAGATTTAGTGCTAACTTGCTATAACCTTAGCATTAGGCTAAAGGAGGTATTATTAGTCCCATTATGAAAATGAGGTTAACCCACATTCATTATCCTTACTAAGTTCACTTTTTAAACTCTAAATATACATGACAAAAATAATTAGAATGACAAACAATTTAGAAGCTTATTTTTCTCTTTGGTAGATAAACTCCATTCAAAATCTCCAACAGCTCCCTCTAACCCCTTCTATTATTTTTCTGTCATAATAAGCAGCTGTATCAGGTGGTCCAAGATGGCTGCTTAGCCCTGGCCATCACATCTGTCTTCCAACGAGAAGGAAAAGTCCAGTGGGAGGCAAGGCCAGGCACTGTGGCTTACACATACAATCCTCCCACTCTGGAAAGCCAAGGCAGGAGGATCACCTGAGGCCAAGAATTCAAAACCAGCCAGAGCAAGAGTAAGACTTCATCTCTACTAAAAATAGAAAAAAAATAACTAGGTATGGTGGCATGTGCCTATAATCCCAGCTACTATGGAAGTTGAGGCATGAGGATTGCTTGAGTCTAAGAATTCGAGGTTACAGTGAGCTATGATTAGGCCACTACACTCCAGCCTAGGCAACACAGTAAGACCCTATTTCTTAAAAAAATGTATTCTAGACTTTCCTAATTGTTTTTGTTGTTGTTGTTGTTTTGAGACAGAGTCTCACTATGTCACCCTCAGTAGAGTGCTCTAGGGTTTAAGCAATTCTCCTGCCTCAGCCTCCCTAGTAGCTGGGACTACAGGCACCCGCCACAGTGCCCAGCTATTTTTTGTTGCAGTTGTCATTGTTGTTTATCAGGCCCAGGCCAGGTTCAAACTCGCCACCCTCAGTGTATGTGGCTGGCGCTGTAACCACTGTACTACAGGCACCAAGCCTTGAAATAGAAAACAAACCTGAGCTGAAAATATCCATTCATTCAATGTCATGAACCTGGAACATATTTATCTTATAAATACTGATTCCAAATTTCAAACGTATCTGTGATTGGGTCCAGTCTATTATTCCTCGTGGTTCTTCTGTTTGTACTTGTATCATCAAAACACAATACTTTTCAAAGCTTTGATAACTCATAATTTGGTTAAAGAGTGTTTATCTTTGTCCCGTATTGCAAAGCGTTTTCATTTTTTCTCTTTTAGGTTGATAAACACAGTTTAAAATATTTCATTCAATTAATAATTTCTTTCCCACTGCATCTGTTTCCTCTTTATATATACATCTTTACATATATACAGCATTTGTCTATTTACATAAATTTTGCACAAAAATATCTAAACAATATTTTCATACATCTTTTTAGAAAAACAGGAATACCCAGGCTCTTGTCCTAAATATTGTGTAATTAAGGTCATCTTGTTAGGTGACTAACTGGATGAAAGTACCATATTTCCTTTTTGTCCTTACAAACATGCTTAATTCATTAATTCTTGAGTTTGAACAAAATCATCTAGGATATTATTATCCAAAGACTCATAGGCTAAGATATCTTGTGTAATCAATTTCACCATCACTTTTCTAGACTTTGCTATTTCTTTGAATTCGTCTTCTGATTTATCTAATAATTATGTAACCTCTTCCTCTATCACTTTTCTTCTCTTTGCCATCATAGGAAGAAAGTAAAAACCCCAGATTTCTCAGCCCTACTTTAAAAAAAAAACATAAGAGCATACCACAAAGATGACATCCCCAGTCCTATTTTATATGTTCTTAAAGACAATGTAGTATTTTAGGCAATGCAGTAAGAAAACTAAAGATGATAAAATTCTGACAATGAATTATGCTAATACATCCTTCTAGGTGAGTCCGTCATCCTTTGGTTTTTTTAATTGAGGTTTTTTTTTTTCAGGATAGTTAGGAATAATTGATGAATGATGAAAGGACAGCTACGATAAAATAACTAAATGTTTCAAGTCACAGGCAGGAATAAGATCACTAAGATCTCATACTTATCTTACATTTATAAAAGGATCCAATATCATAATTACAAGACAGAATGACTTTTAATATTCTATCTTCTAAAAATAAGTAAATTTTGTAGTTGTATTTTGGAAAATGTCTAAAAAAGAAAAAAAATAATCCTAAACTGGGCACAGTGGTTCATGCCTGTAATCCTAGCACTTTGTGAGGCTAAGGCAGATAGATTGCCTGAGCTCACAAGTTTGAGACCAGCCTGAGCAAGAGTGAGACCTCATATCTAAAAAATAGCCAGGCTTTGTGGCAAACACCTATAGTCTCAGCTATTCAGGAGGCTGAGGCAAGAGGATCTCTTGAGCCCGAGAGTTTGACATTGCTGTGAGCTATGATGCCACAGCATTCTTCCCAGGGCAACAAAGTGAGAATCAAGCTCAAAAAAAAAAAAAAAATTAATCCTTACAGAAGTTAGAATTGCTTAAAAAATCAACTAAAATTGAGTCTGGCCCAGTATCAAGGCTCACACCTTTAATCCTGTTACTCTAGGAGATCAAGGTGGCTGGATTGGTTGAGCTCAGGAGTTTGAGACCAGCCTGAGCAAGAGTAAGACCCTGTCTCTACTAAAACATAGAAAAACTGTCCAGATATAGTGGTACATGCCTATAGTCCCTGCTACTCTGGAGGCTGAAGCAAGAGGATTGCTCATGCCCAAGAGTTTGAGGTTGCTGTGAGCTATAATCCCACAGTTCTATACCCAGGATGACAGAGTGAGACTCTGTCTCAGAAAAAAAAAAAAAAAAAGCAAAACAAAATTGAGTCAAATGGATCCTAATGGTATTAAACACAATTAGTCTAAGTATTGGGGAGAAATACCACTGGCGTGACCTTTAAGAGACACTATTCATGACTCATATCCCCTCAGCCCAAGAGTTCCCTCGCAGTTTCCTCATCTCACATGCCTTCCTCTTTCTGCCCGACAGCTTTCTCTGGCCACGTGCCCTGCATCCTCTGTGCATAGGGCAGGCCAGAAGTGCTAATCTCAGGAGCAACTCTCAACCAGTGGAGAACCGGAATTAACAGATAAATCCTCCAACTCCCTCATCCCTCCACAGGCCAGTTCTAAGGTGTGTTCCACACCCTCTCTCAGAGGGTCCCCCTCAGGAGTGAGCCACATTAATGACTCTCTCCCCCTTCCCTCATGCACTTGTCTCAGAATCAGCTGTTGGGAGAAGCTACACCAAGTATTCCAGTCCAGAAATACTTCCAATTGCCTCTGATGGCAATTTACACTTCTAGGGAAGGGGGACAATAAAGTCTTCCCAAAGTGTCGACAGCAATGAATGAAATTATGGGTTGTAGTACAATGCTGTGTCAGAGCATTCATTTGTGTTTTAAATCTTTAGCAAGATAATTTCCCAGCTCTCTGAAGGTGTAGGCAGGAGCTAAAAAATCACCCCAAAGCAGGTCTTTTTTATTTTGGAACAATCACTTGAGTTACCGTCTTCAGTGATATAAATAAAGAGTTAGTAGGCAGGCATCAGTGTCCTGGGAAAAAGATATAACAGGATTTTTTTGTATTGTAAGAAGCTTTTCTAAACTGTCTGACTCCTTTGGGAGAACTTCCTCCCTGGGAAGAAAAAGGACCTTGATTGTGAGTCTAGGCAGTGGCAGCCTGGGGCTTCTGACTTACAGCCATCCTAGCTGGTATAAAGGAGCCAGAACTTGTAGAGCTGAGTACTGGGACTCAGATCTAAGGCCCAGGCACCTAGACTGTGTACAGTGAGGAAAGGGGAGGAAGGCCCCTTCCACTGAGGCATTTCAGTCCCTGAATCAGCAGCAACAAGATTAGAAGATCCAGCCACTGCCCGAGCTCTGTCTTCTTTCTACCTTAGAAGATTCCTTCACCAGCTCAACTGACAATGTCCCCTCCCTCTGATAACCAAAACAGTACAGCTACCTGCCTTACCCACAAGAGCTCACTGGTGCCCTGCATTCTCTGGCCAGCAGCACCTGACCTTCCTGATCTCCCAGGGACTATCCAGGGGACATGACCCATGAGGGAACCTAGAGCTTACCCTCTTCCCCAACATTGCTCCTGGCCACCCTGGCAGATTGGTCACTGTCAGCCATGGAGAGGCATAAAAAGCAAAGGTGACTCCTTATCATG
>NW_003852510.1:551557-554387 GCF_000181295.1 Otolemur garnettii
TTATTATCTTGCAGTTAGGGAGGTTAGAAGTCCAAAATGAGTCTGAATGAGCTAAAATCAAGGTTTTAGCAGGGCTACATTCTTTCTGGAGGTTCTAAGAGAAAGTCTATTTTCTTGCCTTTTCTCTGGAGGCCACCTGCACTCCTTGGCTTATAGCTTCATCTTCCTTCTTCAAAGCAGGAACATAGAAAGCGTCATCCAATCTCTCTCAGACTCAGATCCTCCTCCCTCCCTCATAAAAGGTCCCTGTGATTAACACTGGCCCACCAACATAATCCAGGATAATCCCCTCACAGCAGGATTCTTAATCACATGTGTAAAAATCTCTTTTGCCATATAAGGCAGCAATATTCACAGATTTCAGGAATTAGGACATCAGGATATTTCAGGTATTAGGACAATGCCAGGGGCATTATTGAGCCTACTACATTCCCTAACAACTCAATTCCTCTTCTGACTTCCTCCCACTCTTTCTCCAGTCTCTGGAGCATCACTAGCTCCTGGCCTTCTGTTCATCTCCCTGACATCCAATCCCTTCCTCTAGAGGCTTATTTACTGTCACAGCCTTAGTAACAACTAGTGCTTTGGTGATTCTCAAACTAATGCCTTCTGCCTACCCATTCTACAGTCTTATTCTTCTTTTATATAGCCCTCTTTTGCTTTACCTTGCATTTATACAGAGTGCACACAATCTCTTCACCATCCCCAAAGTCTCACCTCTTGCCTTTCCCTGGGCCTCTGTCCATAGCACCTCCAGACACCTGGTGCTCCAGTCTCAAAATCTCTCCTACTCTTTTATTTTAACTCAAGCAATCCTTTCTACTGACTCAAAGTCTTTAAGCAAAATTTTATTTCCTTAGCCAATTACAAATTAAAGAATCTCTAAACCCACCTATAAGCCCCCACTTTGAGATATTCCCACCTTTTGGGACAAACCAATGTATACCTTCCATAGATTGATTTACGATTTTACCTATAATTCCTACCTTCCTATAGTGTATTAAACTAAACTATAACCCGGCCACCTCAGGAGCATTTTCTCAGGACCTCCTGAAATATGTTTCCCAGACTACAGTCACTCATATTCAGCTCATAATAAACCTCTTTAAATTATTTCACGGAATTTGAGTTTTTCACTAAATACGCTCATTAAGGCCTCATTCCAACTGACATATTATTTTATCAAACATTTAGTAAGCACCTACTCTGAGTAAGGCTTACACCTTACAAAATTCGGGCTCTATCTTTCCTCTATAATCTCTCCTGCTCAACAAAGCAACTGGCCTCCTCCCACAGAGGCTGATGATGATGTAGCCAAATTTACAAAACTTTTCGACAAGAAGGGGAAATAAATACAAATCTAGTGGGTTTTCCTAGGGATTTTGCAAATATATGTATTTCAACAGCTACTACTTACTACTGAGCACTTGCAACATGCCAAGCACTTTAGAAAATTCCTTTCATCCTCATGACAACCATATTATCCTCCATATCATTCCCGTATTTCAGATGAGGAAATTGGAGCTCAGAGAGGCTAAGATGCTTTCCTATGGCTGCACAGTCCCCAGTGGAAGACTTGTTTTCTAACCTGAACATGTTTGATGCCATGTTCATGCTCTCTGACATTAGTCTGTGTTGGAGGAAGAGGACCATCAGACTGAGTTTTTCCTAAGAGTCAGTGTAAAGGCTCAGCTGGCACCAGAGGCAGGAGCCAGGTAGTTTCCATGGGGTCTTGATTCAAAATTAGTGGTGCAGGCAGTGCCGGTGGCTCAGTGGGTAGGGCACTGGCCACATACACCAAGGCTGACAGATTCAAACCCGGACCAGGACAGCTAAAACAACAATGACAACTGCAACAACAAAAAATATGTAGCCGGGTGTTGTGGCAGACACCTGTAGTCCTGGCTACTTGGGAGGCTAAGGCAAAAAGAATCACTTAAGCCTGAGAGTTTGAGGTTGCTGTGAGCTGTGACACCACAGCACTCTACCAAGGGCACCATAGTGAGACTTTATCTCAAAAACAAAAAAAATCCGTGGTGCAATCTGAAGGCCATGGCCTCTGGACAAAGTGGCACTGAAAAAAGAGCCCGAGTCTAGAGATAGGACAACACATACTGCAGCCTCCTTCTCTAGGTGCACCTCAGGGAGTCATGCCAGGCTTTGCATCCAGTCAAGGGGCCAGCCTTGCCCTCAGCTGGTCATACTCCCCACTGTCCACAAAGACACTGCAGTCGTCCCTCTGTCTCCCTCGGCCTCAGCTCCTCTGCTTGTCCTCCCAGCAGCCCTGTGTTTCCTGTGGTCCTTGTGTCTGTGGTGCACGGTAATGCCTCTCCCGTGGCCCAATCTCTCAGACCAGTTAGACCACAAACATGTGATTGGAACCTTTGCCTTCTAGCTTCGAGCTTCTTTATCCTTCCATTCCCCAATAAGGTCAAAGTTCATGCTCAATTACATTAAAATGGCCAGATAGTTTTGAAAGATAGGTAGTATAAATAGATACAAATAGACACGACAAAAAGTTAAAAGGCGGGGGGGCTTGAGTTAAAGGGTAGAATTTCTATTACGTTTCTCTTGGCTTGTTTATTTGTTTGTCAGCAGAGTGTGATATGTTTAAAATAATTAGTTATAAAGTGTTTTTGCAAGCCTCCAAACTTCAAGTCAAAAACTGACAACAGATGTACAAAAAACAAAAAGCAAGAAATTAAAACATACTACCAAAGAAAACCACTTTTAACAAATGAAGACAGGAAGGAAGAATGAAAGAGAGGAGCACAAACCCACCAGAAACCAACTAACATGACAGCAGTAAGTCCTTACTCATCAACAATAA
>NW_003852510.1:554575-556518 GCF_000181295.1 Otolemur garnettii
TAAAAACTACAAAAAGGTTCAAAGAAGGTCATGATAATGATAAAGAGGCCAATTCAGCAAGAGCATATAACAATTCTAACTATATTTGCACCCAACAGCAGAGCATCGACATAGGATGGCAAACAATTAAGTTCATGAACTTATCCTAGAAAAAGTGGTTCATATCTCATTGCTGGACATCACTACAGTCACTAGATGGCCAAGGGGAATGAGTACTTCAAAAGTGACCATAGTGATTTCCAGCAATGAGGAATGTAGCAGTTTTCCTTGGATTAATTTGTGAACATAACTGTTTGATCTTGTATATAAAGCAAATATTATCAGAGCTAAAGAGAGAGATAGACCCCAATACAATAGTCACTGGAGACCTCACCACTCCCCTTTCAGCACTGGATAGACCATCCAGACCATCCAGAAAATCCACAAGGAAACATTGGACTGCACCTGCTGTATGGACCAAATGGACCTAATAGATATTTTACAGAATGTTTCATCCAACAGCTGCAGAATACACATTCTTTTTCTTGCTCATGGATCCTTCTCAAGGATAGAACATACGGTAGGCCACAAAACAAGTCTTAAAAAATCCAAAAAAATTGAAATCATACCAGTATTTTCTCTGACTATGATAGAATAAAACCAGAAACCACTAACAAAGGAACATTGGAAAATGTACAAACACAGGGTAATTAAACACTATGTTCCTGAATGGCCAGTGGGTCAATGAACAGATTTGAAAGGAAATTTTAAAATGTCTTTACAAACATGAAAATGAAAACACAATATATCAAAACCTCTGAGATACAGTAAAAATAGCAATAAGAGGGAAGTTTATGGCAATACGTGCCCACAGCAAGAAAGTAGAAAAGCTTCAAGAAAACAACCTAATTAGGCATCTTAAAGGATTAGAAAAACATGAGTAAACCAAACCCAAAATTAGTGGAAGAAAAGAAATAATAAAGATCAGAATAGAAGTAAATGGGCTCGGCGCCTGTAGCACAGTGATTACAGTGCCAACCACATACACCAAAGCTGGTGGGTTTGAACCAGCCCAGGCCAGCTAAAACAATGATAACTGCAACAAAAAATAGCCAGGCGTTGTAGCAGGCACCTATAGTCTCCCAGCTACTTGGGAGGCTGAGGCAAGAGAATTGCTTAAGCTCAAGAGTTTGAGGTTGCTGTGAACTGTGACACCACAGCACTCTACCAAGGGCAACAAAATGGGACTCTATCTCAAAAAAAAAAAAAAAGAAAAAGAAAAGAAAAGAATAGAAGTAAATGAAACCAAAACCAAAAAAGTATATGTGTGTGTGTATACATATATATAGAAACATGAACAAAATGAAAAGTCGATATTTTGAAAAGATAAACAAAACTGACACACCTTTTAACAGACTAAGAAAAAAAGAGAGAAGAGCCAAATAAATCAGAGATGAGCCATTACACCTGATATGCAGAAATCCAAAGGATCATTAGAGACTGCTATGATCAACTATATGCCAATAAATTGGAAAACACAGAAGAAACAAATAAATTCCTGGACAGATACAACTTACCAAGATTGAACCAGGAAGAAGTCCAAAACCTGAATAAACCAATAAGCAGTGACAAAAAGTCTCCCATCAAAGAAAAGCCCAGGACTCAATGACTTGACTGCTAAATTGACCAAGCACTCAAAGAAGAACTAATACCAACCCTCCTTAAACTATTCCAAAAAGAAACAACAACAACAACAAACTATAGACCAATATCTCTAATAAACATTGATGCCAAAATCCTCAACAAAATACTATAAACAACGCACATTCAGCAACGCATTCAAAAGATGATTCCTCATGATTATGTGGAATTCATCCCAAGGATACAAGGATGGTTCAACATACACAAAACAATCAATGTGATTTCTTGATTTTTGTGTATCTCAAAACTTTTGTAATGACCCA
>NW_003852510.1:557081-558738 GCF_000181295.1 Otolemur garnettii
AAAAAAAAAAAAAGAACCCAGAAATAAATCCACACACTTACAGTGAACTTATCTTCAGCAACAGTGCCAGGAACTGCAGTGGAGAAAGGACAGTCTCTTCAAAAGCTGGTGCTGAGAAAACTGATATCTATATGCAGAAGAATGAAACTGGACCCTTATCCTTCACCATACACAAAAATAAAATCCAAATTGATTAAAGACTTAAATCGAAACCTGAAACTATGAACCCACTAAAAGAAAACACTGGGAAAACTCTACAGGACATTGGTCTGTTCAATGATTTCTTGAGTAATTCCCCCAAAGCATAGGCAACCAAAGTAAAATTGGACATACAGGATCATATCAAGCCAAAACACTTCTACACAGCAAAGGAAACAATCTTACGAAGGGAAGAGACAGCCCACAGAATGGGAAAAAGTATTTGCAAACTACCCATCCGATGGGAGACTAATAACTACAACGTACATGGTATAAAGAACTCCAGCAAATGCATAGGAAGAAATAAAGTAGTCCAGGAAAAAAATGGGCAAAGGATATGAATAGGCATTACTCAAAAAGAAAAAAATACACACAAATGGCCAACAGATATATGAAAAAATGCTCATGATCATTTGTTATCAGAAAAATGCATATCAAAACCACAATGAGATATCCTAGTTAAACTGTCTCTCAACACACAATAAGAAACACTGGCAAGGATGTGGAGAAAGGGGAATCTTCCTTGTACACTGTTGGTGAAAACATAAACTAGTACAGCCACTATGGAGAATGGTATGCAGGTTCCTCAAAAAACTGAAAATGGAACTACCATATGACCCCGCAGTCCCACAGCTGGGTATTTATCCAAAGGAGAGGACTTCAGTATATTAAAGAAACCTTCACTCTTGTGTACTGCAGTGCTACTTACAATGGCCAAGATTTGGAATCAACTTAAGTGTCCACCAATGGATAAATGGATAAGGAAATTTGGTGTATATACACACAATGGAATATTATATAGCCACAAAAAGAACGAAATCCTGCCATGTTGTAACACCAGGGATGGAACTGGAGAACATTATGTTAAGTGAAATAAGGCAAGCCCAGAAAGACAAATCTCGCATGTTCTCACAAGTAGGAGCTAAATAATAAAAACAACTGGTCTCACAGAGATAGAGAGTAGAATGATGGTTACCAGAGGCTGGGAAGGATACTGGGGAGAAGGGATAAAGTAGGAACTATTCATGGATGCAAAATAATAATCAGTCAGAAGGAACAGTATTTGGTAGCACAACAAAGTAAGACGTATAACCAACATTAAGTTAGGATATACCATAAAATAACTAAGAGTGGAATTGGGATGTTCCGAACACAAAGAAATGGTGAAGCCCTGAGGTGATGGATACCCCAATTACCCTGATTTGATGAATTTATATTGTAAACCTTTATCCAAACTTCACATGTGGGCAGCACCTATGGCTCAGTGGGTAGAACACCAGCCCTATATACCGAGGGTGGCGGGTTCAAACCTGGCCCCGGCCAAACTGCAACAACAACAACAACAACAACAACAAAAATAGCCAGGCATTGTGGCAGGCACCTGTAGTCCCAGCTACTCAGGAAGCTGAGGCAAGAGAATTGCCTAAGCCTAGGAGTTGCAGGTTGCTGTGAGCTGTGA
>NW_003852510.1:559351-561624 GCF_000181295.1 Otolemur garnettii
TTGGAAGGCTGAGGCAAGAGAATCGCTTAAGCCCAAGAGTACATGGTTGCTATGAACTTTGACAGCACAGCCCTCTACCCAGGGTGACAGCTCAAAAAAAAAAAAGTCCCACTTTGGGAGTTAGACAGACCTTAGTACAAATTCCATCTGTTACCTGCTGGCTGATTGTAGACAAATCACTTCATCTGAACCTCAGTTTTCAGTTCTTTCATTTTTAAGGCAGTAACTAAAAGTGTCTTTCTTGTATTGCAGCTCATTTTACAATCACCAAGATGGGGAAACAACCTAAATGCCTGCCTACCAACCCAGGAATGGATTCACAAACCGTGGTATGTGTATGCCATGGAATACTATTCAGCCATAAAAAAGATGGAGACTTTGCATCTTTTGTATTAACCTGGATGGAGTTGAAACATTCTTCTTAGTAAAGTATCACAAGAATGCAAAAGCAAGTACCCAATGTACTCAATACTAATATGAAGCCAGTAGATAAACTAATACACACCCACACAAGAAAAAAACTCAGTTCAATTCAAGTCAGAGGGAAAGGGAAAGAGGAAGGGGAGAGAAGGGGTGACGGAAAGAGACTGGTGTGCTCCCCGCTAATGGGCACCATGTAAGGGTATACAGCACACCTCCTGGGCGGGACACAACTACAACAGGGACTCTATCTAACAAATACAAACATTGTAACCTAATTGTTTGTACCCTCACATAGACCTGAAATTTAAAGAAAAATTAAGTAGCTTTTAAAAGAGAACCAGATGACATATTTCAGCTCGTCTGCTGCACTGACTGCAGAATTTGTTTGAAAAGCTCACCGTAGAATTTTAAGACCATCTGTGGCTTGTTCACCGGCCACTCGGGCATGCCCTGCAGGCTTCAGTCAGGTGATTTTTGTAAAAATCTATGCATGCTAATGAATCCCAGTTTCGTTAAATTATTAATCACAGAAAAAGTATCTTTCTTGTTCACACTAGGATGGATATTATTTAAATTTAAACAAGACAAGTGCTGCCAAAGATGTAGAGAAGTTAGAACTCCCATGCTTTGCTGGTTGGAGTGCAAAATGGTACAGCTGCTGTGGAAAACAGTCTGGCAGGACCTCCAAAAACGAAACATAAAATCACCATGTAACCCAGTAATTCCACTTCTGGGTATATACCCGACAGAACTGAAAGCAGGAACTCAGACAGATATTTGTACACTGATGTTCATAGCAGCTTAATTCACAGTAGCCAAAGGTGGAAGCAGCCCAAACAGCCCCTGATGGATGAATGGATAAACAAAATGTGTTCGATGCATACAAAGAACATCATTCAGGCTTCACAAGGAAGGAGGTTCTGACACATTCCACAATATGGGTAAACCTCAAAGATTTTATGTTCAGTGAAATCAAACAAGCTCAATGGGATACATATTATGTGATTCCACTTACATGGGGTATCCAGGTAGTCAGATTCATAGACACAGAAATAATAAAATGTGTGGTTGCCAGGACCTTGGAGGGAGAGGGGAGGATTCAATGGGTGTAGGGTTTCAGTTTGGGAAAATGAAAAAGTTCTGAATATGGTAGTGATGGTTGCACAACAATGTGAATATACTTAATGCTGCTGGCTGTATACCTAAAAATGTTTAAAATGGTAAATTTTATGTCATATATGTTTTCCCACAATAAAAAAGTCTTCTTTGTAGTTTTGTTGTAAGGGTTAAATGGATTAAAGTTAGAAAGCAACTAACCAATGGTGCTTGCACTCGGGAGGAGGGAAGGGGGCATGACTAAATTGTAGACCCCCACCATCGTCGCCTTGAGTTTTCAGAAGCAATGGGTGACCCCTATGAGTAGGATTGAACCGAGAGAAAAGAGAACGTCAATGAGTACAGAGACCTCAGGCTAAGAAGTGAGAGTATTATAACTAGACAGAAAGGTAGAGGGAATATAGGGCTGTTAACTGGACAGAGAGGGTCTGGCCACCTGTCATTGTCCAGCTAATATGCAGAGATTGGATTTTGGTCTAAACAAGCTTTATTTGTTAGAAGGCCAGCAACTCTGGAGAACAACAAGAGTAGCCTCTCTACTCTGTTCTGCTTCTGCTACAATTCTAATAACTTTTATAATGACATACAAGGAAACCAAACAGGAAAATCTGATACAAAGTAGCATCAAAGTAGTCTCTATTCTAACAAAGCAAAATGTTTTTGTTTTGTTTTCTTCTTTTGAGACAGAGTCTCACTATGTGGCCCTCGGTAGAGAGCTGTGGCATCACAGCTCA
>NW_003852510.1:562263-575718 GCF_000181295.1 Otolemur garnettii
GATATTTTTATACTAAAATGATACATTGTTTATCTGAAATTCAAATTCACCTAGACATCCTGGATTTCTGTTCGATAATTCTGACAATCTTAGACCAAAGGGCTGGTGCACCATTCACTACTTTAAATAAGTAACTCTAGGATGATTACAGATTCTAGAATAAGCCGGTATCTAAAAATCTGGACAGGGCAGTGGCTGAGGGGCAGGACTGGGACAGGATTCTTAACATGGCAAACCTGTTCTCTCATAGGTGACTTTCAATAAATAGCAAGTTCTCTTAACAGTAACAGAGAAATTCATTCTTAAAACTAAAATTTGCAGCCCCACTTTTGGAGGAGCCCACCTTTCCAAGTTCAAGGCAGGAGCAGCCACTGTCCTGAAAGCTGTGGTTCCTCTGGTGTCTGAGAGCAGAAGACAGGGTTACTGATACGGAACGCCAACCCAGAGGGGTCTGGTTGAGAAAGGCTGAATTGCCACCTTATGCCCAGAGGCTCCCATGGGTCACTACTTCCAAGGGCCACCCCCCTCAACAGTCCCTGTCCTGCCAGCCCAGGCCTCTGTGACCATTTGCATAGAGGGCAGTCACAGGTTCTTCTGAAAGCAGAGAGCTAAAAGGGCTTTGTCTATGTAAAACCAACGCAATTCTCCAGCCTCAGCTCTAAACTGATTAAAAGCTAAAGTCATTCATTTTGTTTTGAGAAGTACCAGGGTTTTATGCTCAAGGTCCCCTTCCCTCCTCACTGCTTCCAGCTGCAGAGGCACTTCAGTAGGAAGGACCACACACCAGCAGCCCAGCAGGGCAGCCACACACCAGCAGCCCAGCAGAGCAGAGGCCTGGCGGAGATTAAACCCCAGGTGGGCGGGGGAGGGCCCCCTTCTTGGGCATGGGCGGCTCAGGGAAGCCCCAGTGCACAAGAGAGCAGAGCATGGAGAGGGGAGTTCAAGGAGAGAGCTGATCCCCATGCACCCAAGCCAGGCTTCTCATCTGTCCTGCAAGCTGGACAGGGAGACAGGGCGAAGGCAAGTCCACAGGGAAAAGAACAGGCAGCGTGGAGTGTGGAGTGTGGCAGGCAACGCACTTTACTCCTTGACTTTTTGTGTTTTAATCTAAGCAAATGTATTGGTGACATAACAAATTCAGTTTGGGTGAAAGTCCAGGTGGCCAAAAGGAGACATTGTTTGGGTTTTTAATTCCCACCCTAGCAGCTAACAGGGCAAGCTTGGGCAATTTTGCTGAGTGTCAGCTGGGCCATCTGCCTGGCTTCCCGGTCAGGAGGCCAGGAAACGAGACTGAAAAGGCAGACGAGATGTGTGGTTGGGTTGTTTCTTTTGCCCTAGTTAGGACAGACAGTGCAGGGAGAGTGTTTGTTTGCTTACTGTTCATTGTCTCAGACTTGGCTGTTCGGCTCAGCCCTGGAGACCCGGCAGCCTGCACCCCACAGGCACCTGCAGCCTGTGTTTCAGCTGAATGGAGAAAGTGCGGGAGGCACACCAGTCAGGGGCCGTCCTTCCCACCTGGGCACACCTTTACCCTCCCTGGTGGCCTGTTTTCTGTTTCCTCAGGATCAGAGGGGGTGTTTTTGAGGGCTTAGGGTTCCTCAGCTACTCTTCTCATACCAAGTTGAAGCAGATGAGAGTCGATGGATGGTGTTGGGCATTGGTCCAACTCCTTTCTCCTCTGCCTTTGGAACCCCTGTCCTCATGCTGGGGGCAGTGCAGGGTGTCCCTTCTGAGACTGCAGCAGGCGGCCTTCAGTGAACCACTCTTTCTGCCCCTACCTGCCAAGCACCCTACCACTCGACAAAACGAGGTTTTCAGGAGTTAAAGGAAATAAAAATAGGGCAGATGGCGTGTGAAGGAGGAGGCCCGAGCTTCAGAGGGCAGTGGCACCACACAGGCAGGGCTGTCCTGGGGAAGACTAGGAGGCCTCCCTACTCCCCTACCCCTACCTCATGGCTGCATGGGTGCTTCCCCCACTCATCCCCTCCCCTGCCCCAGTGCTATAATGAAAAGTTCATGTTCAAAGCTTCGCATGAGATCTGATTTTCAACACTTTAATTGGATTAATAGAAGCAGAGTGAGCCACAGCCCTTCCTCCCAGAGCCCCCTCCCCCATGGCACCCTCCACCTCCTGGGCGCTCAGCTCTCTCTGCCTGACTCAGCCTCTGCAGCTCTCCCTCCTCGCTATTCTCCCGTCCATGTCTCCCTTCTTATCTTTCTCCCAGCTCAATCCCATCAGCCTCTTCCTCTCTGTTTCCAGAACTTTCTGAGCACTAGTAAAATTTTCCCTTTCTTCCTTAATTAAGGGAAGAGCAGTCCAGCAACAGAAAACCCTGAGGAATGGAATATCTCTAAATAAATTATAATATATTAGGTTCTAGAATATTTACTACCTACTAAGAGGATAGTAGCACTGAAAGTCTGTAATAAGTATGAATTAAATATAATTAGGAGGCAGCTGTTACTGTTAAAAGTCCTCATTCTTGAGGTGCCTAACATTTCCTGAACATAATCCCCACTACTGCCACCCCACCTTTTTCAGATACAGCTAAATACATAGGGAAAGAAAAACTCTATTTCCAGGCGGATGTGGTGGCTCATGCCTGTAATCCCAGCTCTCTGGGAGGCCAAAGCAGGTGGATTGCTTGAACCCAGGAGTTTGAGACCAGCCTGAGCAAGAGTAAGACTCCATCTCTACTAAAAATAGAAAAAAAAGCTGGGTGTGGTAGCACTCCCCTGTAGTCCTACCTATTTGGGAGCCTGAAGATTGCTCCCAAGAAGATTGCTCAGACCCAAGAGTTTGAGGTTGCTGTGAGCTATGATGCCACAGCACTCTACCCAGTGCAACACAGCAAGAGTCTGTCTCAAAAAGAAAAAGAAGAAAAAAGAAAACACTCAGTTTCCTCCATTCATAGTCAATACCGTGGGGCTGGGAGGTGCCATGTCTATAATAACAACGTGCACAATTCCATGCCTGCTCAAAGATCTGGGTGGGGAATCACCTGAGTCCTGGAATCTGCTCTGACCCCCAAGACTAGTTTGCAGTGAGGCCCTGGGCACATGGCTTTATTTCTCTGCTCCCAATTACTTCATCTATACAGTTAGAGGGTTGGTCCTACTCAGTGGGCTCCAACATTTTTTTATTGCATGCCTCCAACAGCACAAACATTTTGAGCTCCCCACTCCCGCTCTGTGCATATCTAGTTACAAGATGTCTGAATATATTATGTGTATAGATATATTATGTACACAAAATAAAGATTATTTTAAAGGATAAAACAAACATGAAATAAATGATATTTTGATGTCTTATTAATCATAATGGCTTCAGTTTATCACTCACCAATATTTTAAGGCAAAATATTTAGTTACAACAAGATGCTTAACCAGACTTCAAGGTCTTTTCGATTTGCTTTAGTCACTGATTTCTTACCAGATCTCTTTTTTTAACCTCACGATGTGGGGAAAGGAGAGCAATATTGTTGTTTTAATATTATTTTACAGAGTTAAATCTTTAAAAGAGATTTTTGCAGCATCCTTTTAGGCTGCCTATATATTTGGAGAGGGTAGGCGTTAATTGAACAGTGTACTAACAGGTACCTTGTGATATGATATTAATGCATCACAACACATGGCACATAGGACAGGAGGCATTCGACCCAAGTCTTTCACTCTCATTCATCCCACAGCCATGTGCCATCTGATGTACCAAGTGAGTGGGGGAATAAGAGCTGCCCTGTCTCTGAACTTTAAGTCTTTTTTTTTTTTTTGGAGACAGAGTTCCAGTCTGTGGCCCACACTAGAATGCCCTGGCTATCAGCCTCCTCACAGCAACCTCAAACTTCTGTGTTCAAGTGATATTCTTGCCTCAGCCTCCCGGGTAGCTGCGAGTACAGCTACTACTCAGGAGGCTGAGGCAAGAGGATTGCTCAAGCAGGCTCTTCACCTATTCTCCCATCTGCACCCCACCTTCCACAGATCTCTCCCATCTCCAAAGCAGGTGTCTGTCCCTTTCCCTACCCAGAAACCCAGCCTTTGCCCAGCCAATTCCATATCTCTTACCTGGAGAAACAAGAAATGCTCCTTTTCATATATATAAAGGTGTTCACACGGGTGGGACCCCATTGGACTTTCCAGCTGGAACCCTTTTACCAGTTAGCTTCTAAGTGAGAGCAAGTGATTTGACCTGGGTCCCAAACCTACTATGTGGCAAAGCCCAAATTTGAAGCTGAGGTCTAGCTCATTCTAAATCCCACACTGTATCCAACACTCCAAAACCAAGGAATGACTATAGTTTCCATGCATTTCATGTGTTTCCATATGTGCATATACACGTGCATATACATGGACATGTGTACAGTTACACGATACAGTAGAATTCAGGGCTCTTGGGTAGATAAATTACTGCAGTGGGGTCAGGCTGATGTGTTCCAATAGTCATCGGTCCGAACATGGGCAGGCCAGATGGAAGCCCTTGAGGCAGGCAGCGGCTTTGCCCACACCCTTAGGTCTGGATGGCTATAGGAGAAGACGGGTGTGCCCACTCACGACATTCTAGTAAAAGTGAAAAAACTGAGACTTGTCTGCCCCGGATTCATCTGTTTGACCCCTTTGAAGGGATGGTATTTACTCTGGCGGTGGACAAAACCCTATTCTGGTTTGAAGAAGAATTCCTTGCCAAGGTGATAATGACCCAAATACCATGTGGGGACCTTCTGCACCAACTGTCCAAGCTTGAGGGAACAAACTCTGTGAGGAATTTGTGGTCCTTCTACAAGACTATGTGATTGGCAACTCAGTGCAAGTTTTAAAAATAAGAACGCAAAGGAATAAAGCAGCTAAACTGGGCTTAGCTCCCACCTTCCTCCGTGTGATCAGCTAGGGAGGGTATTTCAGAGTAAAAGCCTGTACTCTCTTTGGTCACGTCTTCTCATGGTACAGCCCCACCTTAGATCAGCCCACTCTCAGTTAAGGGAAGGGGCCTATCTTCAAGATAATGAAGATGGGCTTGGCACCCATAACACCGTGATTACAGCCCCAGCCACATACACCGAGGGTGGCAGGTTTGAACCTGGCCTGGGCGAGGAAAACAACAAAGGTTGCTGTGAGTTGTGATGCCACACCACTCTACTGAGGGCAACACAGTGAGACTCTGTCCCAAAAAAAAAAGGTGATGAAGACCATAATGGCAATGGCATTCACCATTTTTTATACACACACTTTGTTCCAACACTTTTCAAACATTATCTCAAATCACCCAGCAGTCCTATGAAGTAAAAATTATTCTTATCTTCAGACGAGGAAACTGAGGCTCAGGGTGCTCAGTAATCATCCCAAATTCACACTGCTGTTGAGGGGTGGAGCCAAGATTTGAATCCAGAACTTGGAATCTATGTGGCCATGACCTTAAACCCTGCTCTAGGGACCCTAGTTTAGAAACCAATGAAAGAAAGGCCACCCTTTTATAATGCATTTACCATGAGTAACTTGACCCAACAAATACTTAGAACCAGATCCTCTTCCTGTTTGGTGATGAGAAATTGTCACCACCCCTTCATCCATCCTCTCAGTAAGTACTGAGTATCTGCTATTTGCCAGGCACTGTTCTAAGTGGTATGGGGACAGCCACAAACAAAATAAATGAGTTCCTGTTCTCAGAAAAGTCAGAATGTAAGAAAGAAGATAGGTAACAGATAACTAATATGTAACATGGGGGAGGTGATAAGCACCATAAAGAAAACTACAGCAGGGGGAGAGAGAGTGGGGAGGAGGACAGCCTGCTATTTTAGACAAAGCACTGAGGACGACCATTCTGGTAAGGGGACATTTGGGCAGAGACACTCAGGAATCCAGGAGAAGAGCATTTCAGGCAGGGGGACAGCAAACCAGAGAAGGAAGGGAGAGAGCAGGCCTCAAGGCTGCGTTCACCCAGGCAGTGAGGGTCTCAAGCCTGCTTCCCCCTTGGCTCACTGGGAGGTCTCTGCTGTGTGTATTATCTTTATTTTGCAGTGAGGAAATCAGAGGCCTAGATGCAGAGTTATTCTTATTGGTGTCACACAGAAAGGAAAAGGAAGGCACTTTTGTTTACTTACATCAGCTTATTTATCCCTACAGTGAATCTGCAAAGCAGGTTTATTGAATGTGGGGTCTGTGGTTCCAGAGCTGTGCTCCTTCCACCCTACCATGTATAACTGAACCATCTGACTTCAGATTCATGTCATTCTTTCCTTCTCAAGCACTCAGAGCTGCTAGACACCAGAACTCCAGGTCCTCAACCATCTACCCATTAGACACTAGCTGAAAGCCTGCTGGGTGCCAGGCCGGTGCTGGGCACAGTGGGGCACAGCAGTAAGCAAAACAAACACACCACTCCTCCCAAGGACTTCTCTGACCAATCAACAGGGCCAGGTCCTCGGCTTGGTTCGTGTTTTGTCATTCCCCCTCCAGCCCCAGGCCAGGAACCCCGAGGAATTCCTCCAGTCTCATCTCTTGCAGAGGGAAAAAGCATCCTGAGTTTCTGGGCCTCAGCCCACACGGAGCTGTCATCTGGGGCTCAGTTCCTGCTCGCTGCCCCATCACCCTCCACTCTGCAAAGTCCCCCCAACTAACAGAGAGCTGGTTTTTAAGCTGAATGCACAAGTTCTTGTTGACTGACTGAGGTAGAGTGAATGAGGTTAACTAAAATCCCGTTGCTTCCAAGGGATAGAATTCAAGAGACTGCATAAAGTGGGCCAAGCCACTGGAATAATTCATGATGGTTCTGGGGATTCAGGTAAAAGTCTAACCAGTTCTCCTCCAACCCAAACAATACACCTGACAGTGAGCCCTCCACATCCCTGCCCTAGAGGAAACTAAATGCCATCAAGTATAACCAGGAACCCATCTCTCAAGTTCCCCCACAGTGGAATACTACCTATAACTGCCAAACCCAGAGGGTCAACAGATTTTAACCAACAGAGAGATGGGAGTCTGATTGGGTGCTGTCAAACTCATTCAGAAATGGGCGCATCTGCCCACCGCTTTCCCCCAGCTTGGATTAGGAAAACTAAATGGGGCAGTTGGAATCAGACATGGGTGGATGGCAGAGGGGAAGAATGTTAAATTGCAGCTGAAATCCACCTCCCCCAACCTTAAGAGCCACTCCTTCAGTGTCAACAAATATGCAACCAATTAATGTAATTGCAGAGTTATTTATGGTGCCCAGCAAAGTGCAGCTGGATCCTAAAAGACAAAGTTGAAGGCAGAGAAAAAAAACTCTTAGTTTTTGGTGTGTGGTTTTGCTGGTTGGAGTTGGGGTTTTCGGGGGGAGGGGGGTTCCTTTTCTTTCACATGTTTCAGTGGACTTGTGGTATCCATGTGTCTGGTGGTCATGGCCCCTTCCAGGCAGCTTGCAGGTGTTCCTGCCTGGGGGGAGGAAAGGGAGGGAGAAACGAGAGGAAAAAAGCTAAAGGTCTTCCAATTTCAAACTGTGATCTGACATCACAGACTTTTTCAAGGTTCCCCTCTCTGATGGCAAGCCCCGTCTTAATCCTCCCACACTGACCCTTTCCATAACAACCACCACCAAAAATTGCACAGGGAGACCCTTTTTCTCATAGCTGTTATGTGATTGTCTGGGATGACAGCTGTGTTGCCACTCAGCACCCGGCACAAGACAGGTTTTAATTAGAGTTATTGAGGGGTTTGAATTGGCACAATTAGGGCCAGCATTAATGGGGTCTCCATGTGTTCTTTTGAACAGTTTGGCCCTATTTTTTGTCCCAGGGCAGGAGGGGGTTGCAGCTAATGAAGTTGGAGAGTGCAAATTATCTCAGCAAAAGGAGGGCAAATGTAAACCATCCAGGGGAGGGGAGACACTCGGGAAAAAAAAGAAAGCAGTTACATATGGTGGAGACACACATATTCACACACACTTATCCTCATGTCTTCCTTTTTAAAAGCGGTCCTTTTGGAAGGAAGTTGTGGCCACCAAATATCTATCATTGGCTAAGAAGGAAAACAGGAAAGATGAAGATGCTATATCAAGCTCCACTGGGGTGGGGAGAGTGTGTTATGCACATACAAGTTTTTCTGCTTACCCGAAAAACTGATGGGCAGATTAGAGGAAGAGAAAGATACGAACTTCAGTGATCAAAAACCCTGACCCTTCATTACCCGAAATGTTGTTTGCTCTTTACTCTCCCAATTTCCTAGTTTCTTTCTTCCCGAAGCCCATCTCTCTTTGAGTTCTTCGAGCCCTTGTCCTCTATGCTTTCCTGAGAGGTCCTCTGTCAAAAAAAGATCAGCCCGTGCTTGCTTCCGTAGCACATATACTAAAATCGGAACGATACAGAGAAGATTAGCATGGCCCCTACGCAAGGATGACACGCAAATTCGTGAAGCGTTCCATATTTTTAAAAAATAGCCCGGTGTTTTGGTGGGTGCCTGTAGTCCCAGCTACTCAGGAGGCTGAGGTAAGAGAATCACCTAAGTCCAAGAGCTGGAGTTTGCTGTGAGCTGTGACGCGCCACGGCATTCTACTGAGGATGATAAAGTGAGCCTCTGTCTCTATAAAAAAAAAGATAAGCCCATCCCTGAGTCTCTGAGCCACTGCCTATGAGCCTGTTAAATAACACACAGCCCATGAGGGTGCTGGGACCAGCCAGAAGCCTGGTAGGCCCCAGTGCCTCTAGCTTCTTTGTGGACATGACACTCTTTCCAGAGGTGCCTTTGGTAAAGGCAAAAGTTGATACAGCCATTTGGGGAGTAGGAAGATCAGACTGGAAAAACAAGTATCATCAAACCCCATTGTAAATCAGCTCCGGTCTGAATGAGAAGGAAGCAGTCGAACTGCAACAGGCCTTGGTATCCTGTGGCCCCAGAGCTGGGGCTGTCAGCTTTGGAGCCTGGGGAGTGGAATAGGCCACAGTAGGATTCAGAGTGGAGGCAGGGTCATTCATGAGTTGCACCCGAATATGGACATCAGGGTGAGCCCCTTCCCCAGCACTGGGCCGGCAGTGGGGCTGGCTGCTCACAACAGATCCTCTCCCTACTAATTTCAAGAGAAGGTTCGGACCTCGTTTTTTGCACAGGTGACATCACCTCCCTTCATGCTGCCTCCCTTGGTGTTTCAGCTCTTCCAATAGCCCAGGCTACTCTTGCCATCTGGCATGATGAATGGAAGAGGGGGCTGGCTCACCCTCCGCCAGACAGTCTTGGCAGACAGAAATGGGGAGCACAGAAAGGACTCGTCCAGGGCCCCTCCCAACCTAATGGGTCTCAAGAAATGTGTCCAGACAGACACCCAACTCAAAAAGCCTGCAGCACTCAACAGCCCTTTGGCTTCTGGCATACAGGCAGGTTGGCCTTGCCTAATGCAGCCAGCTCTTCTCCTGCCACCAACCCCCCACCAACCAGAGTGCTCAACTTTAGGAAAAAAATCCCATGTGACTAATCAACTGATTTTCCCAAAGGATGAAATTACAGAGCCCAGCAAAGACAATCATGTCAGCTCGGAGCAGCATGCCAGAGTTGCTTGAAAACAGTGGTTCTCTACAGGGGGCAAATTTGCCTCCCAGGGGACATTTGGCAATGTCTGGCCACATTTTTGGAGATCTCATCTGGAAAGAGGATCCAAAAATCCTGCAACGCACAGACCCTCATGGCAAAGAATTACCCAGGCTAATATGTCAGTAGTGCCAAGGTTGAGAAACCCCCCTTTAAAGTCAAACAGACTGGGGTTCTAATTCCAGCTGTGTGATTTTAGCAGCCAGTAACCTCTCCAAGCCATGGCTTCCACATCTGTAAAACAGGGACAGTCAAAAACCACGCTTATAATTAAAGCAACTCATTGGAGTGGTTCAAGAAATATTAATTCTTTCCTTTTTTGTTAACTTCAAAGTATACGCTAAGCTATCTGTACCAGAATCACTGAAAGACGGCAGCATTTGGTTAATCACTAATGAAGACTTCCAGCCCTGCACTCGCTTTTTACAGTTGCAGCTGTGACCCGCTTCCTTCCCTGGGTGTATTTGACACAGAAACTAGAAGGCTGGGTGCCCAATCCCTTTGGGAGAAGCCGTCAGGACACCTTGCTTATGTTCTGAGTCAAAAGCAACGGCAGGAAAACATCCTGCAGGGCCCCGTCCCCCTCGACACCTGTGGCCAGCTGCACCATGGTCCTTGGCTACGCCCCCGGGACAGACCCACGGCAGCAGGCTGGAGGTGGGGGTCGACCTCATTTCCGGTGGAGGTGGACTTGAGGAGTTCAGCCTTTTCTTTTGAACCACACAGCAGCCAAACGTCAATTAGCAGAGCCCTGAAAAATGAGTGTGCAGTCCACTCTCTCTGGGGGAGGGCAGGGCGCCCCCAGCCTGGCCTAGGGTTGCTGTCCCCTTCCCCCTATTGTGCCTCCAACAAGGGCGTTTTATTGAAAAGAGCTGAGTGCATCTAATGCAGTTATCCGTGTCCGCCCCATCGGGGCCATGGGCTGGGGGGAGGCGTGCAGCTGCCGCCGCCTCACACGCTCACTCACAACAAAGCAGCTTGCCGTGGAGAATTTGCTCCCCTTTGAACAGCTCATCTGGTTTCCATTTTTGAAAGGTTCCCCAAACTTTGCTTCCACCCAGTCTCCATCCCACCGTCACCCCTCCCCTCTCCTCTCTGCTCTGCTTAGCTGCTGTGGCCCTTGGGAGAGGGCACCCCATGCCCCCCACGAGGTCACCCCCTCAAGCGTCTTGGAGGCCTGGGCATCCCCCCTACACCAGGCAGGCCAGATGGGCAAACACCTTTAGCTTTCCCACCAGCCTGAACTCATTCCTAGGCCTGGGCCTCAGTTTCCTTATCTTTAAAATGCTAAAGTTTGATGCCACCTGAATGCCTTTCAACTCCAGTGGTTTGTGAATCAAGGAACTGATTTGTAAGGGATGTGGCAAGTACAAAATAGAATAATTAAGAAAATTTAAATTGACTTTAAATTCCCAGCCTAGAGATTAACCATCATCAACTTTCCAGAATATTTTCTCCTAGTAGTTTCTATGTATAAGTTATATACATAATTATCTTTGCTTAATTGGGATTAGATTGTGTATATAGTTTTATCTCTTGCTTTCACTTACATCTGGAGGCATGTTCCTATGTCACCAGGGCTAGAGTGCAGTAGTGTCATCACGGCAGCCTCCAACTCCTGGGCTCAAGCAATCCTCCCGCCTCAGCCTCCTGAGTAGCTGGGACTACAAGAGCACTATCATGGCTGGCTGATTTTTTTACTATGTTTTGTAGAGACAGGGTCTCACTGTGTTGTCCAGGCTTATCTCAAACTCATAGCCTCAAGCAATCCTCCCTCTGTGGTCATCCCAAAGTTCTGGGACTACTGGCATAAGCTGCCTGGTCAGGCTTCCCGTATTAACAGTCTTTGAAAATGTGATTATTTTTAAACACTGCCAAATACACCATCATGGGTTTATACCACAAATAATGTCACTAGTTCCCCCATTGTTGAACATTTAGGTGTTCTCCTATTTGATTGAATGGCCATTGTTGTTTTTACCCCACTATCATAAACGACAAGGCCATTTTTTAAAAGCAAATCCTCAAGTGGCTTCCCAAACTGACAGCGCCACTACAAACCCAAGGCAGGAAGCAGCACTTCTCTTCTGGGAACTAGCATTGTCCCGAGCTCAGAGAAGGGGCCTATGTGGGAATGAGGGGGAATCTTACCAAGGCTCCCAGTCTCCTCTCCTGCCTTCTCTGTTCATTTGAGTAACAGTAGCAGCCACCATGGACTGAGTTCCTACTAGATGTCAGACCCTGCAGAGTGTTATAATGGTGCCTATGAAATGTCAACCCGTGGCACAATGAAGCATGGACACTGAGCTCAGAATGGCTGAACAACTTGCCTAAAGCAGGGGAGCAGAGCTTTGACCTCAAAAGAGTCCAACCACGCTGTTCTGCTCTTCCCAGGACGCTACATGGCCGGCTTCCTTTATCAATGAATTTGAAGTCTCAGACACCGTCCCTGCAGCATATGCCCTAAGGAACCTGAAAATGGGATGGCATTTGGGGGAGGGTTGCCAGATTTAGTAAATAAAAAATATAGGAAGCTCAGTAAACTTTGAATTTCAGATAAATGATGAATAATTGTTTTAGTATAAGCATACCCCCAGGCAATATTGGGGGTATGCTTATACTCACTAAAAAAATATTCATTACTTATCTGAAGTTCAGAGTTAACTGGATGCCCCGTATTTTATCTAGCACCCCCAGTTAGGGGGCTTCATTATACTCCCCAGCAGTTGGGTCAGCAAATAAGAGGCACAGTCTTGGTCTCCAGAACACTTCGTGATTGTATAATGTCACCTTGTCCTCTCCCATCTCTGTGCTTTTATAGCTCAGATGTTAAGTGACTTTTCTAAAATCACCAGGCTGCACCTTGAACTGCACCCAGCCCCGGTCTCTCAAGTCTCCCATACGGTACCCAGCCAACTGCTTACCGCAGCCTGAGGGAGGATCTGCACTTTGCAGTGCGAAATTATCATCTAGTGAGATTGACGTAAGAAAAATGCGAAGGGGGCGTGCAGTGGCTTATGCCTGTAATCCTAGCACTCTAGGAGGTTGAGGCAGGTGGGTTTGAGACCAGCCAGAGCCAGAGCGAGACCCCACATCTAAAAATAGCCAGGCGTTGTGGCAGGCGCCTGTAGTCCCAGCTACTTGGGAGGCTGAGGCAATAGAATTGCTTAAGCCCAGGAGTTTGAGGTTGCTGTGAGGTAAAATGCCACAACCCTCTAGCCCGGGCAACAGTGAAACTTGCTCTCAAAAATAATAGTAATAATAGGCAAAACTAGTCTAAAATCTATGGGAACTCTCTGTACTATTTCCATAACTTTTCTGTAAATTTAAAACTATTCTAAAGTTTAAAAGATTATTTAAAAAAATAAAAAAAAGCCAGAAGCTTCAGATGTAGTCGAACTCAGAGCTTAAACCATGCCCACATCCTCTGATTTCCTCCTAGTGTGGCTCACTACCCACATCAGCAGTACCAGCAGTACAGCAGGAACTCTCCCACCACCACCTCCTCTCTGGTTAGCCTCCAGCAGAATGGAGCAGCCGCTTCCTTCCCAGACTCCCAGCAAGACTCTGTGCCTCAGTGTTCTGGTTCAACCACGTGCTCCAGACGGCTGGGGCCAGAGGAAGGAGAAGCTCTGGTCAGCTCACACCTGTCAACTGCTTCATCTCTGAGTCAGGGGCTGACTGTGAGAGAGAATGGAGACACCAAAAAATTGTGGGCTGTCACCTGAAGCAGGTGAATGGATGTTTGGTGGTCAAACATAATTAACATTCAATGCCTCCTTCAATATATTTGATACTAAAATGTCCATAAAATGCTGATAATGATTATTTCTTTAGTATTCCTACTTGCCAAAATAGTTAGCTACTGTATTTCTGTCCATCCGTTTTTTTTTGTTTGTTTGTTTGTTT